>NC_134844.1:4848484-5151515 GCF_965363235.1 Mytilus galloprovincialis
CCAATTTTGAGACAAAAGAATACCTTTATTTCTACAAAACTTCTATAACAGACTCATAATTTGATAATGTTGTACCTATTAACTATTTAATATAAAAAAAAAATTGAATATCAGTGAAGCTGATTATCTTTTCATAATTGAGATATTGTGGATTAACTATATATTTATATATTCATATTGTGTTGTAAACTGATGCCCTTTGTGGGTTCTTGATTAGATTAATAAAATTCTAATCTTCTTATCTTATCTTCTTATAGAAGTATACATTTTTGGGGTAAATCCTCCTACCAAATACAGCCTACTTTTTTCAATGTGAATTCCTGATTAAAGTCAAATATCATCCCCTCCCTCCCTACCCCAGGATGGAGATCAATACTGTGTATTCCTCAGCTGGCATTGGCCCCGAATAAAGCTTGTGCGCTATTTAACGTGAAACAGTATGTATACATTATTTAGTCAGCGATAGAAAAAGACGCGAATAAAAAAAGAGTATTTTAAGTTAATAACAGGATGATTCTAAATTAGCAAATGATTGTTTTTCTATAATATTGCACTACATTCATCTCCAATATCATTAACCTTTAAAGATAAATAAAGGTTCTTGTTGTATAAATGTCGTCTTTTCCGACTCTATTGGTTACAATCTACTGAATGTTATTAATAATTTTGAGGTGTATCTACACAGTTAAAAATAATCTCAACTAATGTGGGAAAATTTTATATATTTATAGAAAATACAAAGCATATTTTATGCAAATTGCTTCCTTCTTCCGGATTATTTCAATCCAGGAAGGTATTTACAGAGGTATTTCTAACTAGTGAAAAAAACAACCAAGGTGAATAGACCGTCCCAGGTTTCGACTTGCAAACTATAGTAAGGAAGAGCACATGTAGGGTTGAAGGGTTTTCTAACTATGTGAGCATGCTGCATATTATTTTACACCTTATGGTGTGATTTACTTTCGTGATACTGCTTTGGTACTGCTGCAATAAGAAATAAAGGTCTTTAAATTATCAATACAAATAACTAGGTCTTTGGCAACCTTATAGGGATAATGGATTAGGCGAGTCTTTGGCAACCTTATAGGGATAATGGATTAGGCGAGTCTTTGACAACCTTATAGGGATAATGGATTAGGCGAGTCTTTGGCAACCTTATAGGGATAATGGATTAGGCGAGTGTTTGGCAACCTTATAGGGATAATGGATTAGGCGAGTCTGACAACCTTATAGGGATAATGGATTAGGCGAGTCTTTGACAACCTTATAGGGATAATGGATTAGGCGAGTCTTTGGAAACCTTATAGGGATAATGGATTAGGCGAGTCTTTGGCACCTTATAGGGATAATGGATTAGGCGAGTCTTTGGAAACCTTATAGGGATAATGGATTAGGCGAGTCTTTGGCAACCTTATAGGGATAATGGATTAGGCGAGTCTTTGGCAACCTTATAGGGATAAAGGATTAGGCGAGTCTTTGACAACCTTATAGGGATAATGGATTAGGCGAGTCTTTGGCAACCTTATAGGGATAATGGATTAGGCGAGTCTTTGGAAACCTTATAGGGACTAGTTGGGTCTTCGACATCCTTCTTTTTGGGAATCGACGGGTCTTTGAAACACTTATTATACGGACTCACCGGGTCATTGAAATACTTCTTATACGGACTCGGTGGGTCTTTGACAACTCTTTTTATAGGGACTCGGTGGGTCTTTGACAACCTTCTTATATCGTTCCCATTTCGATCGAATGTTGCTGTGTGTTTATCTATCCCGAACAGGTAACCGGACGCCACCTTGGTATGGGTTTATAAGTCCGACAGTGACACTACTACAATACCTCAGTCTACCCTTGGTATGGGTTAATATCAGACGGTGACAATACTCTGTTGATATTGGTCTACCCTTGAGATGAATGCAATACAATAGCATATCTCATATAATCAAATAATAATTAAACCTTTTAGAAAGTGAAATGTGTCCTGTAATAACGTAATCAAAGTTTAAACCTACATTAAAAATTTATGAAAACTTAAAAATTGACTCTAAAGGGCAATAATAATTATTTAACGTTTATAGGAATGGATTTCAAGATATCAGAGATTATAGTTATATGACTAAAATACGAATATCTCTTGATAGTTTATTAAAGCTAGTGTTGTTCTTGATAGTTATTTTTGTATCAAAATATAGTCTTCTAAACTGAGTTCATATTTTGTTCCAAGTCAATATCATGGTTGTTAAAAGAAAATCTATTTTCCCTCCCATTTCAACCTTTTCCATTTGATAAAACTGAAAAGAATTGTTACTAGACTGATTTCATTTGACATGCGGCCACATTTTTACCACTTGTTGAAATTGTATTCAGACTACACTGTAACATTATTGCTTAAATATTTTACACTTGTGTTACATGTTTAGATCCAAACGTGTTTAGGATTGTGTTTAATGTCTAAATACATTTCTCAGTAAGCACATACAATCTAAATATGACTTAAAATTAAACACTTTTAATGTGTTTTAAAAAGAAAGGGTTTAGAAATTAGACACATATTTCTAAGCTAAACAGGATTTTAAACACAATTCTAAACACATTGTACTGAGACACGTAAGAAGCCTCTGGCCTTTGTTAGTCTAATATAAATTTAAGTTTTAGTCTCTTGTGTATAATTCGGAGTTTAGTATGACGTCTATTATCACTGAACTAGTTTACATATTTGTTTAGGGGCCAGCTGAAGGACTCCTCTGGGTGTGGGAGTTTCTCGCTGCATTGAGGACCCATTGATGGCCTCAGGCTGTTGTCTTCTCTACAGTCGGGGTTTTGTCTCTTTGACACATTCCCCATTTACATTCTCAATTTTATGTAAATAAAAAGTGCACAAAAGATGTGCTTAGAAATGTGTTTAGAATCTAAACACCATTTTTACTGTGTATGGAACAGCACAATACATATTTGCCTACAGCACTGCAATACATCTCTCAAGTGAAAAGTCTGAACACAGTTAGAGGGTCCTTCTGATTACTGTATAGTTTTACTTATGTTAAACATTTGCCTTGATTTTCAACGTACATCTCTTTTCGATTCCAATCTATTTCTTGACCCAACATCAACATTTAACAAAACTTTGATTGCACTTTTTATTTATAAAAACTGATTTCAACGTAAATTCGTCGAAGAAGAAATTAAGTTTTTATAAGTAATATATTAAGTAAGTGATTCAGCCACCTAAAATTGATTTATTTTGTAGGATCTGAGCAAAATTCCATATTTATTATGCCATGCGATATCCTTTTCGGACGGTTGTGTAATGAAATATGTAAAGTGTGCGTGTCTACATGCATGTTTAGTTGCGTTATCAATGCTATCTAACACAGAAAATTCAAAACAGTTGTGGCATATGTTTTACGGTAAAATATATGCACTGCGCATTAACATATAGACCAGCAATATGAATGTTTGATTTTGATTCGATCTTCGTATTATAACAATAGAAACCTTTATAATCTCTTTAGTGCCTTTTTACATTTGATGTTGGTTTTGGGGCAGTTTGATTAAAAACCAGTCCCACTTTCCACTTGCGTTTGTAGGCAAGCGGATAGTGGGGGCTGATTTTAATTAGACTGGTTTGGGGGCTAAAGATACATATATACAGTTATCACTATCAATGGCAATGATAGTATACATAATTTCAATTTTGATTACTTATTTGTTTAACGAAGTACAATTAAATAATATATTATTGCGAAAAACTGTAATCTTAAGACTTGACAAGTAAACTTGAAGGAAATTAAAAAAATCCTGTTTGTTTTTTTATTAATGTCTAGTGGCATATATATCATGCATGTACAGAACGAGAACAATAAACAATAACAACAATACTCGTACTTAGTTTCTGCAACAGGGCGTCGGGCGTGATAATGCGGTGGGATTTTGGAATACTCACTGGAAAATGAGGGTCACGGAACCCTCAAATAGATGTTGCAAGTGTTCTTAATGTTCAGATAGCGGATTTAACCTTCCCATTCTAACCAGAGTTGTCTACAAGTTTATACATCCCGCACAGAAATCCTCACGTGGCAAGGGTTTTAATGCAAAATTGGGGAATAACAAGGGATGACCATATGCCTTATTGTCTTAAACTTGATCAACCTTTGATGTGAATGAAAAATAAAAAGGGCTAAAAATGACAAACAAACAGCAACCTCAAAATTCTAAAATGACATTTATTGAAACACACGACCTTCAACATGACTTGGGTCAAACGCTGAATGCTTCTAAATTTGATGACAAGTAACAATCATATGTTCAAATTAAAAAATGTACTGAAACTTCCATATGAAATAATCTAAATGACTGCACTTAAATAGGCATGATGAAAGAATTTTTTAGCAACTTGCAAATATCCCTTAAATCCAAGTCACATTGATTTTGATAAAATGTTGAATAGTTCTCTAGGTTATCTTTCATCTGTAACAGAGATGCGCAGCTGTGTTATGATCTCCCTTTGCTAAACACAGAATGACGCAAAATGAACTATTTCACTGTCAGAGAAAGGAATAACAAAGTGTATATTTAGATAAATTATATGGTAATGATTTGCTAGACGTTTTATCCAACTTAATGGATATTTAAGAGAAGATTTTGCCATTCTCATGGAAGAATTATACCTTCTGAATTGGAATTGTGAAAAGTATAGACTTATTAAAAAAAAACTGTCGTACTGAAGCCGAAAAAGACCACTTGGATTGATCAATAATCTACGGAAGCGTATTAGGGACATAGAAAAAATAGAAGTAGTAGTGAACTTTTTTTTCAAAGTCGAAATTCTGACATTTCAAATCTTAAAATTTCGACTTTAACTCGAAATTTTAACTTTTCTTATCTTGAAATTTTGACTTTCTAAAATCTTGAAATTTTGACTTTTTTAGAATTCGAAATTTTGCCTTTATAAAAAGTCGAAATTTCGACTTTAAACTAAAAATTTCGACTTTTTCAAAACAGGAAATTTCGGTTTTTTCTAAACTCGAAATTTCGACTTCTTTTAAACTCAAATTTTTACTTGTTTTTAAACTCAAAATTTCGACTTGTTTTAAACTCAAAATTTCGACTTGTTTTAAACTCAATATTTCGACTTTTCCTAAGTATTTATACGTTTGCGATTACCACATTCACAGTCATTTATATCAGCAAGCGTTGAGCCATATACATCATAAACTTAATAAGCACATTTTAATAAACTAAACCATTTTAAAGAGGTTATTTTAGATAGAAAATCTTGTTCTTGCCGAAGAATAAACAAAATATGTTCCCCGTTCAAATACATATTTCAAGTCTGGACTTCAGATATGTGTATCAAGACAACCCCGTTATTCCGATACACCCATGCCCTTACGACATACTTTTATTCAACAGTCTAATATATAAAGATAAGAGTTAATAGTTGTGTCATAAGAATGTCAACTTGTAGAGTTTAATCAATATTCCAGAAAAAAGAACCATTTATTTATTTCAAAATTCCAAAACTAGAAAACCGAGCAGCTCATTTGTCGTCCTGAATATGCATGGCATTTTTGGCTACTTGATTTACCATTGTTTAAACAAGGCAAAGTCAGTGACTTGCTATTGGGAAACCAAACAGGCCTTTGAAACTGCGATGCTAAATGTTCTCAAATATGACGATTCTATGACAGTGCCGTGGGAACTAAAACATGGAACAAAACCTATTTCAAAATATAAATTGCCAAAATGTGTTGATGACGCTTTAATAATTTGCGTCCATGTCTACTCCTTCTAAAATTGTAATAACTGTGAATACTAACATCAAAGTTTTAAAAGAGATCAAAGTCGAAATTTCGATTGTAAAAAAAAATCGAAATTTTGAGCTTACAAAAAGTCGAAATTTTGAGTTTACAAAAAGTCGAATTTTTTGAGTTTAGAATAAGTTGAAATTTCGAGCTTAAAATAAGTCGAAATTTCGAGTTTTAAAAAAGTCGAAATTTTGAGTTTACAAAAAGTCGAAATTTTGAATTTAAAAAAGGTTGAAATTTCGAGTTTAAAATAAGTCGAAATTTTGAGTTTTGTAAAAGTCGAAATTTTGAGTTTAAAAAAGTCGAAATTTCGAGTTTAAAGAGAAAATTTCTACTTTTTATAAGTCGAAATTTCGAGTTTCAAAAAAGTCAATATTTCAACTTTTCAAAAAGTCGAAATTTCAAGATTTTTGAAAGTCAAAATTTCAAGTTTATGTCAAAATTTCGGGATTTGAAATGTCAAAATTTTAAGTTAAAGTCAAAATTTCGAGATTTGAAAAGTCAAAATTTCGACTTTTAAAACAAAAGTTCACTGCCAATTTTATTTTTTCTATGTCCCTAATACGCTTCCGTATTAATCTGCCATATTAAAGATAAAATAAATCTTTAATCCGCCTTACAAATATTACTACATGGATTACTAATCCGACCAATGAATTTACTTTACTTAACCAAATCTATGCTTTGGTTACACTGTTCACATGTAAACTGATTTCACATAAGAATTGAATGCTTGTTTTTGTAACTTTATTGGAGTGTAAAAGCGTTGACCGAATCACATTTTGTATGAAGCGCGGAAGCTCTTCATTCTAAAAATGTACGATAAAGATAAAAAAAATCTTTAATCCGCCTTACAATTATTACTACATGGATCACTAATCCAATCAATGAATTTTGCTTTACTTAACCAAATCTATGTTTTGGTTACACTGTTCACATGTAAACTGATTCCACTTAAGAATTGAATGCCTCTTTTTGTAACTTTATTGGAGTGTAAAAGCGTTGACCGAATCACATTTTGTATGAAGCGCGGAAGCTCTTCATTCTAAAAACGCGCGCACGGTCAACGCTTTTACAACCCTATGAAGTTACAAAAAGAAGCATTCAGTACTTATAATTACATTTTTTAGCTATGATCATGAAACATACATCTAATGTAATTATTGTTCACATGTAAATTATGTGGAATAGTTTGTTAAAATATCTGAACATCTGTATTTGGTCTCATTTGCCAGAGCTCAGTCACAGCAGAACAAAACATTAATCGGCAAGAGGGAACGGTGACGCATAGCCACCCGACCCTCCTGTTACACATCTAAGAACATTCTCATAAAATAATGATAGTTCTCATAGTTTGTGGATAAATTTTTCTATTGAAATAATATGGCAAAGCTGGGCTAACTTCTTTTATGTATTTATATCTATAATATATATAATTTACACTATTGACTACTTACAGAAGGGAAGACTGTTGAAGCCATAATCCCATTGAAGAGATCTGACCTGAAAAAGACATTAGAAACACATTGAAATTAAGGACATAAAAGACATTACAAAACACATTGTAATTGAGGACATAAACAGACATTAGAAAACACATTGACGTTGATGACATAGAAAGACATTACAAAACACATAGTAATTGAGGACATAAACAGACATTAAAAAACATATTGAAATTAGGTACATTAGAAAACCCATTGTAATTAAGGACATACAAAACATCAGAAATAATCTAAAACATATTGTTATTTAATAATGACATAACAAGACAAATATATATACATCATTTTATTCTTGTATCACCTATAAAGTTGAACAAAGGTATACAGAAAAAAAAACCATATTAATTTACATTACATTAATAAAATCAACGGTACCAATTTTGTTGCACCAGATGCGCATTTCGACAAGACATGTCTCTTCAGTGATGCTCGTGGCCAAAATATTTGAAATCCAAAGCTTATATAAAACATGAAGAGCTATAATCCAAAAGGTCCAAAAAGTATAGCCAAATTCGTGAAAGGAATCAGAGCTTTGCATGAGGGAGATACATTCCTTAATTTATAATAATTTCTAATATTTTGTAACAGCAAATTTTAATAACACAAAAAATCCGTATTTTCATGCCAGTACCGAAGTACTGGCTACTGGGCTGGTGATACCCTCGGGGACTAATAGTCCACCAGCAGAGGCATCGACCCAGTGGTAGTAATAAAATCAACGGTACCAATTTTGTTGCACCAGATGCGCATTTCGACAAGACATGTCTCTTCAGTGATGCTCGTGGCCAAAATATTTGAAATCCAAAGCTTATATAAAACATGAAGAGCTATAATCCAAAAGGTCCAAAAAGTATAGCCAAATTCGTGAAAGGAATCAGAGCTTTGCATGAGGGAGATACATTCCTTAATTTATAATAATTTCTAATATTTTGTAACAGCAAATTTTAATAACACAAAAAAATCCGTATTTTCATGCCAGTACCGAAGTACTGGCTACTGGGCTGGTGATACCCTCGGGGACTAATAGTCCACCAGCAGAGGCATCGACCCAGTGGTAGTAATAAAATCAACGGTACCAATTTTGTTGCACCAGATGCGCATTTCGACAAGACATGTCTCTTCAGTGATGCTCGTGGCCAAAATTAAGTTGTACATTTGTTGAGAAAGTATACATATGATTTATATAACAACGGTAGGATCAGGAGCAGTATAGCCGACAGGTTAACAGCAGAGAGAATCAGGTTTGTCATTTATAATTCCAATAAATAATTGACACAATCATAAGATCAGAAACTACACGTATCATTAGCTTATTTAAGACCGTACTTTGACCTATAATGGTTTACTTTTACAAATTGTGACTTGGATGGAGAGTTGTCTCGATCATTTGCACTTATATCCATAATGGAAATATCATATTCGTCTAAGACCCTAAAAAAAACTTTATTTACCGTGATCAGGTACCATTGACATCAATACCAAAATATTGCATGAAGATAATAAAGACGTTGCGCACTATATTGGTGTCTGGGTTGTTCAAATTCTTTGTCAAGTTCTTTTTCTACATAATCAATATTTATGCTCTACATAGTATACATCTTTGCTAGCCAAGGGTTACGATCTACTCCCGTTCTCTTCACAGAACGGGAGTGGATCGTGACCCTTAACTAGCGAAGATGCATAGTATAAGAAAAAAGTAAAATCACTCCGAGGAAAATCTAAAACGAAAAGTCCCTAATCAAATGGCAAAATCAAAAGCTCAAACAGATCACACGAATGGATAAAAACTGTCATATTCCTGACTTGGTACAGGCATGTTCTTATGTAGAAATGATGATTTGAACCGGGTTTTATAGCTAGCTAAACCTCTCACTTATATGGCAGTCGCATCAAATTCTATTATATTGGCAACGATGCGATAACAAAACAATCTGACATGAAAAAATGTAAAAAATACAGCAGTCAACATTGTTCTATAATCCTAATCACTAAAAAAAAACCTACAACCATGTATTAAACAAAGAAGCACAAAATGACATACAGACCATGCATATTAGAAATGATATAAGTAGGATGCAGTTTTGCAACAGTATTATACACCACTAGGTAAATGGCGTCATATGTATTTTTATTTGTATCCATCTGATAAGTTGAGACTTTTTTTAGTTTGTTCTTATGTTGAAATGATAATGCTCAATTGTACATGTCTTTTCTTGCAGATTTTTGCAGAATATTCATCTCATGAAATTGTCTGATATATCACTGGTGTTAAACTGATCATTGCGGAGCCCAAAATAGGTGAAATAGTCTTTTTTTATAATTTCTCCGTGTACATGCATTGTTTCAAAGAAATATCTTAGCGACATATTGCGAAACAAAAATTTACGCGAGAACAAAATAAGGCGGAAGTAAAAAATAATTATAACAAATACAATTCGTCTTTCCACAGAAAAGCGAAAAGACCTTATAAATAAATTGTGTAAAATGCATAAAAAACGAAACAATTATGATTCAAAACAAATATCCCCATACAGTTCAAATAGCTGATTACTTTGAAATAGTGAAATCCCCTCTTTTCAAACAAATGTATACCCTGATAAGAAATAATATAACATACCATCTTATTCATTAATCAAATACTTTATCATTTTATACGCAATATTTTATCATAAGCAAACAAAGATTTGATATATAAGTCTTGTTCTTCATATGATCAATATCGGGCTGGTGTACACTGTTCCGACGGTTATAAATCTATAACACAAATACAATATAAATCTTCATAACCTAACTACAAAATCTACCTGGATATCTACCTGGACCTAACTACAAAATCTACCTGGGTATCTACCTGGATATCTACCTGGGTATCTACCTGAGTGGTGCATTGTTTCACTTAATGGGTTTGTCTTACCCTTGAACATAATTATGATTCTGAACATTGTTTTACAATTTTTTTACAAGTACTGTTATCTTTTGTTGTTTTGTCCTCCTCGTTTTGTAGGTCTCAACAATCTTAGCTTTATAATATTTACTATAATAACAGATATAATTGTTATGCCTTTTTTCCTTTCTAATATGTGTACTCTGCTCTGGCTGTGGTTTAACATCTAAGAATTGAGATGGTTAGAATCATTTCATATTTATATATATATATATATATATATCAACATTATAGTGTCAATTATAAAAATCATTGTAATAAATTACTTAGCTCTTCATGGGCCCTTTAATTAGAATTAAAAAAAATCTTATCTTATTGTATCTTATTTACTTGATTCCATATGAGTTTCACAGATGACAGAAATTAAATGTTAATTCTATCTATTGCCTGATACATTTCTGAAGTTGCTCTACGGAATTTATTTTTATGAAACAGATTTGACTAGATATTTTCATTTATTCTACACTGTTGTCACACACCAATTTAAATCGCAAATACCATTTACCCTTTTACACACAATGACATTTGCAATTTCATATGTGCATTCAATAAACTACAGAAAAGATAACATAAACTATATTATCAACTACTTTTTTATGTGGTCTCAGAAACATCAAGTAAATCTGAGGCGCAAATTATGTTTTATTCCATTCGACAACAAACATTTTTTTATACTATAACCACGTTAACAGTAAATTTTTCATATATATAAAACATATAAATTACTTAACCGTTTTCCTTTTTTCAGAAAAAGCAGTGATTATGAATGAAAATATATATAAACCTACTTGAAACTATTTAGTAACGGTGGTATTTCACACAAAGTATTTGTCGTACTATGTATTTCAATTTTTTTTTTATACCAAATTAGAAATTATCCTATGTCTTTTACTGGCTCTTAGATTCATTACAAAAGATGTTATGCTATGTTGTTGTGAATTTAATAGTAACGATAATAATATGAAACTTCTGACGAATCATGATACTGTATTAATGAAGATGGTACAATTTGTGAAACATTATGGAATTAATATTTTAGATAATAAAACAGACTAACATGTCGGGGCCTTTTATAGCTGACTATGTGGTATGCGCTTTTCTCATTGTTGAAGGCCGTACGGTGCCCTTTAACATTTCTTTGTAATTTTGGTCTCTTGTGGACAGTTGTCTCATTGGCAATCATACCACTTCTTCTTTTTTATAAACTCTCTGTCTCACTCTATATTTACATTGTACATTGCTTCTTCTTGTGGTAATTGCTAACAATTTCCCACAAAGTATGACGACCAATGTATAAGTGTAGGACGGTTTAATTACTATCTATATCAACAAGTTAAGTATTTTGTGCTTGATATCAGTGACACTAAAATGTCTTTTGATATCATTTTATTTACTTTAAGATTTCATTTACATCTTTGTTTCAATGATTTGTTTTACTGGTATACCAGTGACCATTTTATTAAGTTCTTTTTGAACGATCCTTTAACTAATTGAGACTAAAAACAACGGGAGGAATAAGGCTAGAGCGTTCGAAATATTTGTTTGAAAGTCGTAAGGTTCGTTGATACAAATTTCTTGTTTTATGTTATAAAAATGTTACTTTGTAAAGAATCTCTCTGATCTAAAAAAAAAAAAAAAAAAAAAAAAAAAAAAAAAAAAAATCCAATACGCCGAGGATATTATCATCAAAATGCTGAACTTTATGATCGACAACATATTTGTTATTTACATCTTTACGGATAGTTGGTATGCCAATGGAGAATTATTGTGCATCCATACTGTCTGAATTGTGTTTGAAATCATATGAAGCAAATTTCATACTAATTCCTTTTAGAAAGAAGTAAAAAAGCATTCGTCAAAAGTTACGATTTTTAGATATTATCTCATAAATGCTTATATGTTACCGAAAACAAACATACATACTAAAGGAATCTAACTTGCAAAGTACAAATCTAGCTTGAATGGTTTAAGGTGACGAGTTGTAAAGTTTAATCTTTTGCCAAATCAAATAAGTCTTTGTTTTTCGGTAGCTTCACAATTATCCTACCACTTCTCGTAATCTTTGATTTTTTTTTATTTGTAAATTTATATATTTTTATTGTTCTTAACGAAAGGTGCATGATGAATAGTTTCCTCTGAAGTAAAGCAATCCACTGATGATTATCTACCAATTGCTTCCGTTTACTGGCTGAAATTGGTCTCGTTTGTTGTTCTTTTATTTTTTCTTTTTCATATCCTGTTTCCAGAGCCTTTTATAACATACCATACCATACCATAGTAGTTTTCTCATTGTTGAAGGCGTTGACCTCTATATAACATACCATACCATAGTAGTTTGCTCATTGTTGAAGGCCACGCGTTGACCTCTATAGTTTGTTTTATTTTTGTCTTTTGGTTTTTGGTGGATAGTCATCTTCACATCTCATCAAATTATATATTGCTGTGTGACATCAGCAGAATTATATGTAGGTACACACTAATATATGGCAAAAATATATCAAACACAATTTTACAATTGTCGATCGCCCACAGAACTAGACGGACACCGAATTTTATAATAATCTATCGTTAATACACATCACATTTTATGCAAATAATATTTATATATATACATATAAACAATGTTTAAGCTTTCAATACGAATTCAAAAAAAATTACCCTGACAATAAACGAACACGCCGGTCAGGAAAAACCAACAACCAAGTTACCTTAGTCAATATGGAAACCTGTGTCCAAATCATAATGCTCGTAAGATCGTCTCGAGAGGTGAACTTTGGACAATACTGAAAATTAGCTGATGTTTATATAAGCAAAATATCAACAAAATGTGTACTGGTAAACATATTTCTTATAAATAGTACAGCACAAGAAAAAATCAAACAATAATGAACCAACATTAAACCTGAACTTGACCAGTTCGAAGTTGGCGAGAGAGTCGTCTAATAGGGAATGAACCCGCGAAAAATGACCACTCACATGATACTACAATTAATATCACGTGTCCATATACACAAGAAGATGTGGAATGATTACCAATGAGAAAACCGTCAACAACAGACCAAAATGACACAGAAATTAACAACTATAGGTCATCGTATGGCCTTCAAGAATGAGCAAAGCCCATATCGCATAGTCAGCTATAACAGGCCCCGATATCACAATGTAAAACAATTCAAACTAGAAAACGAACGGCCTTATTTATGTAAAAAGAAATGAACGAAAAACAAATATGTAACATAAACAAACGACAACCACCGAATTAAAGGCTCCTGACTTGGGACAGGCACATACATACATAATGTGGCGGGGTTAAATATGTTAGTAGGATCCTAACCCTCCCCTAACCTGGGACAGTGGTATAACAGTAAAACATAAGAACGAACTATAAAAATCAGTTGAAAAAGGCTTAACTCATCAGATGGACAAAAATACAAGTGGACGTGGACAAGTACTTGTACATACATATATTTGAAAGAACCGTTTATACAATAATTTTCCTATATACTTCGAAACGCGGAAATTATAAAGATCTTTAATCGATTACTCAACAATATATCACTAAATTGGCGCTAATAACAAACTGATTGTGATTAAAATTGGATACGTTTAAAATATATATATTAAAGGAGATGTGGTAATATGATTGCCAATGAGACAACTACGCTACTCTCCACTGACACCCATCAGGGTTTTATTTAAAGGAGGACTTGCACCCAGTGACATATATGTATAATGACCCATGGGTCGAAGATTTGTAGACTACACCGTGACAAAAAGGAAAACACATAAAAACTCTTTATCTTTCTGTGCATATCTCCCTCTCCCTCTGTGTATGTGTCTCTCTCTCAATACAAATTTTAAATCGAGATTATATTACAATACCAGAGAATACAAGAGCACTGTTTTAAAATAGTAAATACTTTCAATTAAATATGTTGTTAATCTGTTAAATCATACAGAGCTATATATCTTTATTCTCAATAAACCATATTACATAGGTATAGAGAAGACAAATGAATTATGTACAATATTTACAAGAAGACAGAACAAACAAAATAGTTGCTAATACAATATATGAAGTCCATTTCAGCCAGGACCACATACACCTGTGTTGATAATCTTTATGAATTTACATAGTTTAATCAATTCTGATTTGTTTTTTGAAGACATAATCTGATTGTATTTGACAATATTTGCATTTTTTAAATAATAATTTGACAGACAATGTTTCCTGTTTTCTTCAAAGTATTTACATTCTAATATATAATGCATTTCATCACCAATATCATTTTTATTACATAGAAGACAAATTCTATTGTTTCTAGCTATATTGTTCCATCTACCCTGTTCAATAGGGAGCTTGTGATTTGTGGTCCTAAATCTACACAAATCAATAGACAATTTGTTCCCAAGAATTTCAAAATAACCTTCTTTTCCAAAAAAATCTTTAAAAAGTTTGTAATTTATTGCTTTTGGCGAGTTTTCAAGTAAAGAATGCCAGATTTGTACATACTGATCTTTAAGTCTAAGTTTGATGAATGAAACTAACCACTTACAATTTATAAAAGATTGCGTTTCCCATACATTTGGGATACCACATTCGTTCAGAATAGTCTTTATTCTGTTTAACCATGAAAAATTCACATTGTCATTAATAGACATGTGATAACACAATTTATATAAAATATATGATAGTTTTGTCTCTTTACCAGAGTTTAATTTCCCCCAAAATGAAATCAATCTAGTTTTTATGTCCAAGTCTATAGGATATCTCCCAAGCTCCCCATAAATCATATAAGAGGGTGTAGATGTTTTCAGACTTAATAACAATTTACAAAATTTTAGATGTACCCTTTCAATCATGTCGTTATTGCCAATACCCCATACTTCACAATCGTACAGTAGTATTGGCTTTACCATTTTATCAAATAAATCCAGCTGACTACATATAGAAAGATTATGTAGTCGACCTAGTCTTAACACTTCGCACAGAGCCTTGGTAGCTTTTTCTACATTAAACTGTTTTGTTTTATTAAAATTGCCTGTTCTTGTTAGAACTATTCCTAAGTAGTTAAATTCAAAAAACTATACATGTAAGTCACTGTACACTTTCCGTAGTCACGAGACAATATATTTTGCAAAAAATGTTTAAATATAACTATGAATTGTAAAACTGCCAAACTACCTATAAATATGAATTCACTGACTAAACTCCCTGCTTATCCAGTGACTAATTCACAGGGATACTTGGAAAGTGCAATAAAGATATTATTTTAGAAGAAATACGACCTTCAACAATGAGCAAAAACAATATCTTCTATTTTAACAGAAGAGAAAAAATGAAAATATGGTAATTATTTTTCCATTTATGCTATTCGTTCATTGTCCAGTGGTAACTTTGTCATGTAGAAACTATATATACAGTCCGCCAAAAGTTAAGCACCACCGAAATATAACTGGCAATATTTTTTTAACTATTGCAAAAAAAATATTAATGTTTGGTGTTATGAATTACCTTTAACATACACTAAAAAAATTCATTACGACCAAAAAGATTGCACTCCGATAAAGCAGTCAACCAACCTTTTATCAAAGGTCATATGTGCGTTTATAAATACACTGTTTCTCCAGGTGGTCGTGTAAGTGTTCGTACATTGGTCCGTCGACTTTATAGAGGCAAACGAAGAGCACGTCGTGGTGTATAGAGACCTGTACCTTCAAGCAGGCACTCTACCGTCAGGTTTAAATGGGATAATGAACATCTATGCTTGAACATAAGAACCTGACAAAACACTCATTGGTCAGATGGGAGTCAGTTTCCTTTACTGCCAGAAGACGCCATAATACGAATTTCGCAGGGGAAAAAAACGGCCTATGACCAAAAACAACATTTGCACAAGGACTGCATGCATTGCTGGTTGTGTTCCAGTACGGGGTTGCTTCTTATACCGTTATAAGCTGGGTATGCATATTCTGCAGGGTAACATAAACGGACAGACATACAGAGATTTGGTGCCTTAACATATTGTAGTCCGTCATTTTAGTAATCCCCCACTTGCATCAACATTGTCAAGACACTTGTACCTGAATGACAACGCTATACCACGCAGGGCAAGAATTTTAACCGAGTCCAAAGAGCAACCAGCCATTTACACTAATTTTTGGCCTTCCTTGACTCCATGCATGAACCCTACCAAACATGTCTGAGATGCCATTGTCGGAAATCTCAATCGCAGAGATTCACCTTTACAAAAGTTTGTCGATTTAAAAGTGGCATTTGTTGTTTAATGCAACAGATTTCCTCAACTAAAGTTTTGAAGGCTTGTACCCAGAAAGATAGGTCGTGTTATGAAACTGTACCGGAAATGAGGTTGTTACACATGCTATTGACTCAAATATTGACATTAAATTTGCCAAACATACCAAAGATTATGTGTAGAAAATTTTAATGGTATTGGGTGATTAATTGTTGTAAAAAAATAAAATCACAGTGAAACTTAAATTCCATTTCTTAATTGTGTAATTTACACTATTTCTATGAACGAAAAACCTATATGCATAGAACCTTCATAAGTGACCAAAATTATATTTGTGGTTTGTTTATGGTATACATTAGCAAAATTGCTATATGATTGTTTTCTATTTTTCGAGGAACAATTGATTTTTTAAATTTGAAAAAAAATCGATGCAATAAAAGTAGGTGGTGCTTAACTTTTGACGGACTGTATATTTTAGACGATTACAATAAAAATTCTTCCACACCACAGGTTCTGATAACATTAGATCAACTGTGACGCAGGACAAAACTTTCAGACTATGACTAGTTAAATAAGGTAATATAGACATGGAAATTTAGCCTTGCAACATAGCACCTCATGTCCATCAATGAGTTCTCGAACCAGACGCTTATGTGTAACTAGATCTTAACACTGTGCATCCGTTTGAAAATCCTATACCGACATAATGAAACATCCTTAATTTCATCTTGCATTTTTTTTTTTATATATTTGTTTCAATATTTATTTTTAACTTCTTTTATAGTTTTTTTTTTATACAATATCTTAACAGATTTTTATCGAATCCAATTACAATTAATATCTGCATCTGTTTCGGCGGAGGACATTTTAGCGCATTGGTAGGACATTTTAGAGAAAAATCTAACGTTTTAGCGCCAAAGTAAAGCCCATTTTAGACCAAGATTTTTAACCCATTCGAGCGAAAATGGAAATTATCAATGCCCATTTTAGAGCAATGCTTTAATCCATTTTATGATTAATGATTAATGATCAATATTTTTTTTAAATAGAAGCAAGACAGCACAATTTAAAAAATATCATGTCCATTAAAGTATAACACTAAAATTTTAAAATCAAAAGTCCGTTTTAGCAATTTTATATTTATAAATTTATATTCCAGAGAACGTACGTAATGGGCTCTGGGTATACACCCTGTGTTCATAGTTGAAAATAAATTTCCTTTTGTTTATGAAATTGGCAAATTTGATTAAATTAATTTTATTGTGGTTAATTTTGAATTTGCTTTCAACTGTTGATTTTTTTAACATTTAAAACAGACGATGAAACAAACGATTCATATAATAAAAATTTTATTCGTAAATTATCAAAAGCGGATAAAAGAATAAGCCCTTGACACTATTTGCGAGTATGATGGTCTTGTAAAACTGATAGTCCGTCGGAAGGGGACGATAAATGTCTGATCCGTGTTAAGAGAGAGCAATATCTCTTGCACGTGAAAGTCACCCTTTTAGATTTCGAAAAGAGCAGGCTAAGGCTACAAGGAATCACTCGCACCCTCAAAGTGGAAACGGATTAATATAAGTTGTAATAACTTGTTTCCCAATCCATAAATATGTTTAAACTAAAAGAAAAAGTAGCAGAAAAGACAGTGGTTTAAACTTTTTTTTTTAAATATCCCGTTTCAATCAAAAGAAAGAGAAAATATCTTTGCTCCAAGGGGATACTATTTTTTGTGTTTTAACTGTACTATGTAAAATATGTGCCGCTTTTGCATTTCGGTTCTATACGTAGCAAGTCAAGCAAACCGCTCATATAAATTATGCTGTATGATTGAGCTGCACGAAATGAAAAAAGTACGACTTATTTATACAATGCATGAAAAATAACGTCAAACTAACGTTACCAAAACTAACACCGACACCGTACGCGACGTCCATAAAAATATGGTCGCTAATTTATACATGTAACCAGCATAAGTGGATGACCTTGTCTATTTCCTCATAGAGTGTGTACAAACTAAATGACAGCTAGTGTGAGGGTGGTACTAGTTTACAATTACGTATTCAGTATTTATATAAAATAAAAAGATGTGGTACATGGATGATAATTCATCACACAACTCTCCATCAGAGACCAAATGGTTTAGAAATTAACAACTACATTTAGTTAGGTATTTTTTTTCTTAACAATTCTAAAATGATTTTCTGAAAATACGTTATAACTTTAAATCTCCTTTTATCGATTGGTCTAGGTACAAAACTATAGTGTTTCATATTACAGTGAAACCTGGGTAAACCGAACCCTGATAAAACCGAATTTCAGTTTAAACCGAACAATTTTCAAAGTCCCACAAAATTTCCCTATCAATTACTGTTAATCTAACCTGAGAAAACCGAACCCTGTCAACACCGAATTCCGAACGCTTTTTGAAGGCTCGTTAGTAAATTTGTATGTAAAAATTACCTGTCAAAATCGATCAATACCAATCAAAACAATAAAATATTATTAATTATTTGCATGATTTAATTAAACAAACACAGGATGACAGAGTATTCCCGAAGGTATTTGAGGTTTAATGAACTTGGGAGTTGTTATTACAAACTAATTAGCATGTGTGTGTCCATGTATCAAGTGATTTTTTTGTAAAAAACGTTAAACTGGTCAGCTACCCCCATCGCCGATAATGACAAGAAAGGAACTTTCCCTCAGATCAATTGCACCTTACTCAAATAATTACGGCCACAAAATCGAAACTACCATTCTGTAGCTAAACTGTTTAATTAAATAATAGTTTTAAAGCCTTTCACCGGATTAAAAAGTCGTGCAACA
The DNA here is from genome assembly GCF_965363235.1 of Mytilus galloprovincialis. Taxonomy (NCBI): domain Eukaryota; kingdom Metazoa; phylum Mollusca; class Bivalvia; order Mytilida; family Mytilidae; genus Mytilus; species Mytilus galloprovincialis. The sequence goes on from NC_134844.1 coordinate 4,867,827, forward strand.
CAACAAGGTCAATGCATTTCGATTGCTGGATTCCCTTTAGAGGCCCTATATATTTGATTCGAATGCTCCCGATGACTTCCGTTAGCTATTTAGCAACGATAAAGTCCGAGAATAAACTGGACCCCTGCTGTTGTTTCACTGTTATCGTGTGCCGAAGTATCAATCAGCGGGTGACCAGTTTAGTCGGATAACTCGTGTGTTGAATGACGTTCCCGATTCGACTACGGAATCCTCATTTGACAGTGACTGTGAATCTGAATTGGTCAGTGAATTAACGGATGAGAAAATAATCATAAAAAGCAAAATCGCTCCACGTAGGACATCTCCCAACGACGAGCGTGATTGAAGAAGTGGTGTTTGATTTATAAACAAAAATGTAGCAAAACGTCTATCTTCATCTTCTTTTATTTTTACATTTACATCTAAATCAACCCAAAAATAAACTGTCGTCTGTTGTGTCACCTATTATCCCTTGTCAGTAAATGCCAAAATTATTTTGGTGTCGACTTCCGTTTACCTCTACAATCCGAACACCTGTGAAAACCGAACAAAACGTAAAGTCCCGTGGGTGTTCGGTTTGGACAGGTTTCACTGTACTTATACGACGAATTATCATGAAGTGAACTCGGTCAAGCAGAAAGAGATACAATGTATATGTTTTGTACTTACCTAAAGTGTCCTCTGTCAAACATACTTTAATTAAATATCCTTTCAAATTTAACCCCGTACTTTTAAATGCTAATCAACACTATTAACTTTTTTTCTGTACAAAAAGTTAAATATGATAAAATAAAAAGTTGAATAAATAAAATGTGTGTAGTGAGTTCCCCCGTATTCCTGAGGAAATACATCCTCCAAACTTGACACGAACTTATCCGGTATATTTTGGATACTAACAATAATGTAATAAATTTTATGAACCATTCAAAATTATGAATATAAAAACACGGAAGTTAGATCTATTTTGTTAGTTTAAATTAAACGTGACTATATTTTGTATTCCCGGAATTTTAAGTGAAGATCATTGTCTTGGAATATCTATATATATACTGACATGATCAACCGACCGACGCATGTATCTCAATATTTTGATATCCTGATACAAACTGTTAAAATATTACATTGTCTTTCGACTCTCTTTTGAAGTATATTACTTCCAAAATAAACAACAAACAAAAACAAAAACAAAACAAAAAAAGACAAAAAACATTGAAAAAACCTCATCACATTATTGATGTCGGGTACTAGGAAAATGCATATGCTTCAATTCACAAAATCTACCTCTGGTTACCAGAAAGGATATCTGAAATTGGACGTGCATGTGAGACTGAGCATCAAACGTTTGTTAAACTTCATATTAAGTCAAGAGCGTTTGATTGACATTCTATTGTCAGATACTTAGTAGTACACATACTTTACAGTGTCTTCAAATAAAATTGAGATGACCATGTGTCAAAGATACATCAACCCGACCATAGAACAAACGACAGCAGATGGTCACCAATAGGTCTTCAATGCAGCGAGAAATTCCCGCACCCGGAGCTAGGCGTCCTTCAGCTGTCCCCTAAGCAAATATATATACTTTTTCCATACATCTTAACTGAAAAAATCACTCATATTTATATCAAAAACATCCAACTAGTTAAAAGTGTAAAGACATCTTAACCAGTCTGGTCAAAGCACGACTTTGTGCTACGGCAAAATACAAGGAATGACAGGGATTGGAACCATAACAAAACAAAAATAGAAATACATGAATAGTTGTTATACACTAAATTAAATGGAAATAAAATCAATATTAGTAACCATAACGACAATGTTCACATATCTTACTTTGTTCTTTGTAGTTGATGACCTTACATAATAACTTGATTAAAAGGATCACTTAAGTGTTCGACAGACGAAGTATACATTTATTCAATGGGTCAATGTATTTTGTAATTAGTTAATCTATGGTAATACATATGTACCTAACATATTTAGGTTTATAAATGCTGTTCGGTGCATGTGCAAGGCTCTTTGTTGAAGCCTGTATACTTTAACCTATCATGGTTAACTTTTTACACAATGTGACTTGGATGAAGACTTATCACATTGGCACTCATACCACATCTTCTTACTTCTATTCACTGTGATAACTTAAAAGATTTATCTCAAACAATCTTCTTCAGAATGACTCTCGATATGATAAAATGGCGGTTTTAACGGTTATCATTATGATTTGACTGATCATAACCTTAAATATTGTTTTCAGTTTTATCTATACCAAACATGCATGTCTATTTGATATTGACACCGTTTTTGACATAGTCTAACAACAGGGTAATCGCATGTCTAAACTATGTTCATGCTTTGTCTAGGCACTTGATAGCATTTCTGACAAAGCGAAGCTTGTGTCTGGTCCAAGCACCAAATCGCAAGACGGATTATGCGATGCTTACCCTTGTCGGAGAACAGAATATTTCTCCGTAATATTTTATAGGATTTGGTTATTTCCAATCCCGTTTGGTCTGTTATTTAACAAACAAACAAAAAAAGGATATGGGGTTTCCCTCCCATGACACCAAATCACTTAATGCGCTGTACTCGACTATTAATATAAACTTATTAATTTGAAACTCAATATTTTTTATTTAATCTTAACTCATTATGCTACCCTTTATATTTAACTTAATAACCTCAATTTACTACTTTTAAATTCAGTTTGTTCTGTTTTGATTTTCAGACTAAGGTATATATTGTATATAGCCATTGATAGCTACACTAAACAAATTAACGTCATACTAGCCAAAGGAATGTTTCGCAAGTTAAAGGTAGCAAGATCGGGTTACATTTCTTAAGAAACATAGTCAGCATTTCAAGGAAAATTTAAGTGCATAAGTAGTATCATTTTACAAGAATTGCATGTTTTCTAAAAAGACAAATTCACGTCTCCTGAAAATGAAAGTAGTTCAAAATGCACTATCCATTTAACAATGCTTTTAGAAAATTCTTCAATAAAATTTGGCGTGCTTGATGTCTGGTTTAAAATTATTTTGATGCTGACTGATGTTTTTTCTCTCTCGTGAATTTTGAGGGGGACATGAAAGTAAACATCTATTTCAAGAAAAAAACCGGATCAATCCAACCCTAATATTCTTTTTACCGAAAATAAATGCATCACCCTCCGTAGTTGTTCTTGATAATTCAAAACCGAAAGTAAGGTTGTACCATTTGCACTATTTCTAAGATTTAATTGTGATATGATATATATACATGATTTAGTTGTTTTTCTAATAAGAAGCTATTATACGTTGAGATATAAACAAAACTGTGCACCTACCTGTAAAACATGATGACATCAGCAAAACACTAATTCACTGAAGTTTCCTCCAAAATTTGCAATCCTTTCAGGAATGTTTTCATATTTTTGTTCACAAACACTCGCTCATAAATGTATCAAGGAAAAAGAAAAAAAATACGCTCCTTAAAATATGTCTACATGATATGTTTGACTTTTGAAAAATACTTAAACTTATTTATTATATAACAATAGTTTAATTTTATCTTTCAAGGTTTTTAAATTGTATTTACCCGGAAGTGTAAGACGATATGATATGAATTTTGATAGGTGTACAGGGTAGATATGTGTTTTACTTAACCAATATATAGGTTTCAATACCTGGAAATCTCAACTTTGTTTTTAGTCAGCTGGAGTTGTGCACCTCATCCCCTCCCCCCCCCCCCCCAAAAAAAAACCAACATAGGACTTCTCCCCTGCAAATCACTTTTCATATTCATTTCAATCATTTGCATTAAGACTAGAAGTCTTATATAAGGATTTTGTTAATATAAATTAAAGCAAATTCTTATACGTTGTAATTTAACCTTTATATAATCTATATATTTTACATACACTATATCTGGTCATGATATTAATGGGGACTAGCACATACACAACAATGTTTAGCTGTCTAGCAATCAAGCCAAATGTCTCTACTTATATCATTAAACACAACACATCAAGTCGAAACAAAGCATACAGTTGTTAGTAGTTTGTAAGGACTATGCCAGACAATATATATAAAGGAAAACAAAAGTCTTTGTTGGAGGGAATATACGACTTATTTGGTCAATTTGACTAAATTATTCTAATTTTTATTAAGTATGACATTCATCAACAGGAAAATATTTAATTCTTTCATAGCAGAGTATGCGGTATACGCTTTGTTCATTGTTGAAGGCCATACGATGACTTATAGTTGTTAATTTCTGTGTTTTTAGTCCGACGCTTGTGGAGATTTTTCTCATTGCATGGCAATCATATTACGTCTTCTTTTTATTTCAAATATAATTTTAAAGGAACAACAATGATGACCTCATATTCTTACAAACAATGTTGCAGAGATAAGTTTCTTCCAACTTATTACCAAACTCTTATGCAATAACATGTCTTTTGAAATCATATTAGGCACTTTAAGAACTTTAAACGTTGAAACAAATACAAAGAGTATAGCTTTTATTATATTGTAGATAATATAATAAATTGTACGGTTATTTACATTTAATTTAATCTTATATGCAAATATTGAAGATTCTAAATCTTTTTACACGTGACCATGTTTTCATTCACATCGAAGGACGTTTGAAATGTTAACACAGTGCATGCAAATGTTATAGTTTTAGCATCCATAGACAAGTATAGGATTTTCTTTTTCTGAGAAGACAGCTGGTTCGTCTGGAAGGAGAATGCATTGGTCAACGACTTATCAAAAGAATAACATCATTATAGCATACTGAACAACTAAACAGACCAAGCCATGGTAATATCCTCACTTCAAGAGATTTAAGTCTCCATCACGACTTGGTGAATGAGTGTGTGAATACTGATAACACATGTGTTCCCCTAGTGTATCATGTTCTTTAACAAACAATTCTTTCTGATGTCAGTCTCTACCTGCGTTATTTACACGTTATGTATTGGTAATAAAAAAAACATGTCGCATGTGTATCAAGTCAGGATTCTAATCATTTGGAGATTGCAGTGAGTTTTGAAGGAAATTAACAATGACTACCAAACAGTCATGTGTGCATGCTGTTAATTTAGGTCTGATATATAATGTGTGCCTCCGGTTGCGTTTAATTTGTCTCGTCCATGCATTTCTATGATTATTGATTCTTCTTATCCCCTTTAGTCTAGTAAGTAAGGTATTATCTTAAGATTGAATAATTCAAATTATTGGAATATAACTTGGAATGATTTGGACGTTCTTTAGTAGCTCTATTTCTGCCATTGTTTGCAACAAACACGACCAAAACTGTATGTTCCTATTGTGCATGTACGCATTTGGAAAATCATAATATGTTAAATTGGGTTATTAACATACACTATAACAATATATCATTTTACCAGACCACGGTTTGCGGAAGTAGTCAAGAAGACAATATTATGTTTTTCAGGGGTTGACAGGATACCCGTGATCGTTGTTAGTTTCAACTTCAATATTATTATGCAAGCAGATGTAATAAACCATGATTTCATACATTATTTTTTTTGGTTCACACTTTATATAGGGCTTTATTTATGATCTTATTCCAGAGTGCACAATTCTTATTCTACATATTTCACCTTTATCAAAATTGGGAAATCTGTTTGGTCGTCCCATTTTGTTGTAGGGATGTTTAGATTAAGTGTCGAGTTAATATGTATATTATTTTGTGTTGTCTGCGAGAACAAATCATTTTTCTGATCTAGTAACTAAATTCAAAACCAATATAGATAATGTTAACATATATATTTCATTGAACTGTGTAAATTATCGGAATGCGAATGACAACATGCACCTACCTGTTACCTGTTACCTATTCTGTACTTTCCACCTTTATCAGATGAACCACTTCAGTTGGAATATCCTCTTGAAGTGTAGAATCCCTTATATTCACTATTGGATTAAAAACATCTTCTTTATACACTTATATACACCGCCACCACACTTATTTAAAAGTATTCAAACTGTATATACAGTCATATTTTTTTGTGTGTTTCCCGTTTCGGTAACACATGACATTTGCGCGGGAACTTCTTACATAAACATCGTTTTTGGATTATTGAAACATGTGAAATGTACTGTAACAGTTATTGATTATTGGAGGTAATGTGATATTATTTATTATTCAATAGTACATAATTTTACGTCAGGTTTGTACACATTAAGTCTCTGGTCAGTGGCGGATCTAGGGGAGGGGGGATTCCGGAGGTTGAACCTCCCTTTTTTGTTGACGATCAATTCATTTGGATAGGGATATCAGTTGGAACTGACCCTTTATCCTGGGTTAGGATTCCCTTTTAAAAATGGCTGGATCTGTCTCAGCTAGTCAAGTCAGAACCGAAACACATCAGTGGCAGATCTAGCCATTTTGAAAGGGGGGTCCAACTATGTCCCCATTCAAATGCATTGATCACCCCACAAAAGGGGCGATTCCAACCGGGAACCCTCCTACTGGATCCGCCACTGCACACTACTCGGACCTATGTTATTTAGTGAGTGATGCGAAAAACTCAATTTACATTAGGTCCCCCTTTTTGAAAAATTACTAAATCCGCCTCTGCTTATCCTGGGTGAGGTCCCCCTTTAAAAAAATGGTTGGATCTGTCTCAGTTACTCTTATCTAAACTGAAACACATCAGGGGCGGATCCAGCCATTTTGTGAAAAAAAGGGGGGGGGGGTCCAACCATGTACCCATTCAAATGCATTGATCACCCCAAAAAAGGGGAGGTTCCAACTGAAAACCCTCCCCTGGATCAGCCACTGCACATTACTTGGACCTATGTTAGTTCATACGTGTAATTACTTAAGTGATGCGAAAACAACTCAATTTACTAATAATCTCCCTTATTAAAGAAACTTTATATAAAAGTAAACATGTTCATTATATTTTGCTGTGTGAAATTGCGTATGGGGGAAAGACCCATTACAACCCGACCATAGAGGAGACTACAGCTGAAGGCCACCAATGGGTCTTCAATGCAGCGAGAAGCTCCCACACCCAGAGGCGTCACAACAAACCCGTTCTAGAAATAATTTGTGAATGAAATTGGTAAATACAGTTATTCTTGATCTTCATACAATTTAAGGGCATTTCCAAATAGTCCTAAATATAATGCTTATGCATCTGAAAAGGGTTGAAAATAACACTTAAAAATCATCGTTTTTCATCTAGCATAGTTTGTACGTGCAGTATAGGTGTATTTTAAAGGCACAACAGTGAAGGCGCCGTTTAATACTTCAATCGAACCGATTTACTTTTTGAAGTTTAATTACTATACTATATATAAAAATATTAATTTTCGCGAACCATTTAGGTCACGGATATTCCAAAATATGGCATCAGTAAGGAGAGTTGTACAAATATTGTGAATACACAGAACCCCCATCCAATTCATCTTTAACTAAAAGAATTCATCATTTTCTATTTTATATGTACTAACAATATTCCATTTTTCTATGATTTGGATTAAAATGTGCAAAAATCTGAGTTAGAATAGGTCGAATGCCCCAAATAAACATTCCCTGATTGGTTGAAGCACTGTGGCGTCGATGTAAAGCATAGCAAGCCTCGATGTAAAGCACACGCTTCACAGGAATAATTAAGGAGAGTTTTACAAATAAGGTGAATACACAGACCCTCAATCCAATTTATGTATTGCTAAAAATAATCAAGTGTAACTTCATCATTTTCTGTTTTGATTCTGCTAACAACATTCTATTTTTTCTATATAAATTCCATTTGAAATATGTGAAACCCCGCAATGAAAATAGATGGCCTCAATGATGTAAAAGCAACCCAAAAAATTTCCGTTAATATGTTAACATCTTGAACTTCGACCCTGGGTTCAAATAAAGGGTTAATAAACCGATTCACAAATAGAGATATCCTTTCGCTCAAGTGAAGTATACAGGCAACTTCGTTTACAGAAATATATACACACTTTATCAGTAATATATTGTCATGCTTCTGCATATCCACGTTTTTTTGTATGCTGAACTTCAGTCAAATTCAATTCTATACAAACTTTATTACGTAAAGCAATAGGAGTAAGAATATTTTTTGCGCCAATTTAACCGTGACCAGCATCATCGTCAGTATCAAAATTGTTTATATCGTAATCATTGTGAAATTTCACTGACATATATAGGGTTTATTAATATAGAGTAATTTTGGTAAGTATGGCTTATTTATGTTAAAGTTCTCCAGATGTGCTTCTCTAGACATCTTTGACGGTCAGTTTAATCCGATTTATCTCAATATTATCCCCGATGACAGAAATGTCAACCCGACCTATTTGTGTCAAAAGTGAAAATTAATTTCTTCTAAAACTGTACATGCATTATTTCTGTATTATTTGATAACCAATCACATTTGCGTTGCATGATAATGGGTACTGTTTGAGCGAACTGTCTAGTGTACTGCAAGATCGATGCAAATTGTGACGTCAGTGAGTGATCACGTGACATTATAATATGTAAACATACCAGCTCCTCATGTAACACGTGTCTCAGTCTGAACTTTACATTCAAAGTGCAGTCAATCTTTCAATCGCTATTTTATGATATTTTTGTGTCTGTTTTTTGGTTTGCATATCAGTAGTCGAAGTAAACTCAAGGTTATTATATAAAATTATTTGTCTCTTTTCGTCTGTAGTACATGCGTTTGAGGTCTGGTTTAATTTGTACGCATGAAATCTCTAGTCTAAAAAAAGCTAGTGATAGAACCTTAACCAGATAAGCAACTGTCTAGGGCCAAGTAAGGAAGGTGAAAAAAAAACAGTATTGGTACTATTACGCAGAACCATAAACAGATGCATAGACAGACCCAGGGGTGGCAGTGGCAGATCCAGAACTTTTCATAAGGTGGGGCCCGCTCCAGTCATGCTTCAGTGATTCCCTATATAATCAACAAAATGTTTCCAACGAAAAGGGGGGGAGGGGTCTGCCCCCTAGATCCTCCTATTGGTGGGAAAAATTTAGTTGATTATATAGGAAATCATCAAAGCTTGACAGGAGTGGGCAGCCCTTTGAAAAGTCAGAGGCCACCCCTTTATGGAAAGAACTGAATTGCCACTGAGATTTGCAGGTTTTCTTTGTAAAGATACCTTAAAATATCAACAACTCTGACTGAGTACACAATTTGATTCATTTTAGCTCATTAGCTGGGCTCACTCGCTAAAAATATTCATTACGGCTCACTAGCAAATATCTTATGATACTCATGTGTAGAAAAACTGATAATCTATACATGTGTGTGAGGAGTAGTTAGCTTAAATATAGCTAAATTTGGAAAATTTGAAAATGACTTGGGGAATGAAGATGTAGTAAAGACCGAATATCAGTTTTGGTCTTATATATGTGTACAAATATATCACTGTTTCAGTGGCAATGGTAAATAGACACTGAAAAGTCTTGGATAATATTTTATAGTTTTGAATGTTTCTTCATCAGTTGACTAAATTAGGTGGAGCCAGGAGGTGTGTTCTTATTTCCAACAGAGGAGCGCTAAACCTATATCAATTTGTGCATGAAGCAAATTGAAAGTTGCTAGATACTGAATGATTATACCACAAGAAAGTTTTAACCTGTGCATACTTAAAATACGATGATAAAAAAACATGTCTTTTTCAGGACTTCTGATCCCACCATGTAGTATGGCATTTTATTGAGATATGGTTTTGGTCAATGGATGTTCATGAAGAACCTGCAGTACAAAGTATATCACTGGATTTAGCTCTTTGTCTAAGTGTATTATTAAAGTACTTTGCTTTGAGCTCAGTTCATTGTTATGCAATTCATTCTTTGTGAAATAAAGATTTGACAGACAACTCTCATGTACAAGGATTTGTCAAAGTAGTATCACCTCTTTCTTCAATGTAAGTTATAGGGAGATAAAAAGCATATATCGATTTGAACCAAACATTATATGTCCTTTGACCAAATTTTATAAAAAGAACAAATTTACCCGACAATGCTACTCCCGCTACTAGCAATATGATGCTAGGTTGATTTAATACATCTGTACTGCCAACTGATGACTTGGTCCTGAGTGTAAATGGTCATTTGATTAAGTTTAAAAAAAATTATAAGGCCTATCTGGCCTAATTGATTTCTAAAACTATGTTTCATTGTACATGTTCAACATTTTTCATTCAATTGTTTATTTCTAATAAATTTGTGTGAATTAACATTGTAACAGTAAATGTTAATTACTACACTTTCATACCACAACAAATACTGTATTTGTGGTACATGTATCACTTATATTTGTATCTATATAACAAACAAAAATGAAAAGAGAATAATTTTGCAATACCTTTTGAATACTATAACTTTTTAGATATTTAGACATATTAAGACTAATTAAGTAGATGTTGATAATATCCACTTGACATGCTTGAAATTCTTTTAGATTACTTTTGGAGCAGTTTTGAGTCTTTGAAGCATGCTCAAAAAAGTTCTTTTGGTGAAATCATTTTCATATTTGTCAATTTTTTTTTGCTTCGACCAGCTTTGGAGGAAATATTATCAAAGAATTGATAAAAATCAGCACAGAAGTTTACTTCCTAGCTCATCTAGCCCCTAGCATCTTGTCAGGCATTGGCATTACTAAAACCGATAAATGTATTCTAATCTGAGGAACAATTCGACCTTTTAACAATTTTTTTTACTAATGATACTGACGATCCTCCACAAAGTAATATAAATAGAACCATACAAATAGTAAGCAAATACATATAAAAAAAGATCTGGTATGATTGCCAATGAAATAATTCTCCACAAGAGACCAAAATGACACAGAAATTAACAACTACAGGTCACCGTAAGGCCATCAACAATGAGCAAAGCCAATTCCGCATAATCATCTAAAAAAGGCCCTGAAATGACATAAAAACTAAATAATAAATAAACAACACTCCTAATGCTCAGATTGTTTGTCATCGTGCAACACAACTAATAACACCATATAGGAAAAACATAGAACTCCTTTTGTCAAACATCCAAACATACTATCCACACTCATATGTGTCCACACTTGTTTCATGATAAAAAAATATACATTTTTTATCATTTTTGAAAACATGCATTACATACGGAATTAAAGATTGGGTTACATGAACTACGATGTGGTATGAACTATGAGGGTGTTATGTGGTGTGAATAATGGTGATGCGATGTGTAAATTATGCTGCTGCGTGGTGTGAACTATCATATTGATATGTGGTGTCAATAATGGTGCTGAGTGGTGTGAGCAATTTTGATGTTTAGCGTAAACTATAGAGCAGTATGATGTGAACTATGGTGTTGCGAGATGTGAACTATGGTACTGAGAGGTGTTAACTATGGTGACGAGAGGTGTGAACTATGGTGATGAGAGGTGTGAACTATGGTGATGCGTGGTGTGAACTATGGTGATGTGAGGTGTGAAATATGTTGTTGCGAGATGTAAACTATGTTGTTGCGAAATGTTAACTATTGTGCAGCGTGGTGTAAACTATGGTGCTGCATGGTATAAACTATAGTGCTGCGTGGTATGAACTATGGTGCTGCGTTGTGTGAACTATGGTGCATCGTGGTGTGAACTATAGTGCTGCGTTTTGTGAACTATAATGCTGCGTTGTGTGAGCTATAGTGCTGTGAACTATGGTGCTACGTGGTTTAAACTATGGTGTTGCGTGGTGTGAACTATGGTGCTGCGTGGTGTGAGCTATAGTGCTATGTGGTGTGAACTATAGTGCTACGTGGTTTAAACTATGGTGTTGCGTGGTGTGAACTATGGTGCTGCGTGGTGTGAGCTATATAGTGCTATGTCATGGGAACTATGGTGTTGCGTGGTGTGAACTATGGTGCTGCGTTGTGTGAGCTATAGTGCTGTGAACTATGGTGCTACGTGGTTTAAACAATGGTGCTGCATGGTGTGAACTATGGTGCTGCGTGGTGTGAGCTATAGTGCTATGTGGTGTGAACTATGGTGTTGCGTGGTGTGAACTATGGTATTGCGTGGTGTGAACTATGGTGCTACGTGTTGTGAACTATGGTGCTATGAGTTGTGAACTACGAATACAGTTTTGCTGTCATAAACACAATTCAGTATCTTTTATATAGATATGTTACATGGTTTCTGATGGAACAATTGTTGATGATTTTCACATTTGATGCAGTAACTTTTTAATGAAAATCTAATTTAAATGATAATCCAAAATTAAATGATTAAATCGGTCAGGGTTTGGAATTGAATATATTGATTTTCTGTCCATAAAAGAAGTTAACCTTGAAACGTTGGTGCAGTTATTTTTTTCTTCTTAAAAAAATGTTCATAAAAGGACTTTATATTTTTCTTTATGAATACAAAATAAAGAGCCTTTAATCACGAAGAAAAGAAGTCAGACAAAACCTGAAGTTAAAAGTAGAGATCAACATATTTTTAAAATATGTTCGTTTAAATTCCTCAATTTAATTTTTCATTTTAGATTTTAATTAACATGAATACAATACTGAATTATAGTTATGACAGCAAAATTATATTCGTGACAGCAAAATATATAAAAAAAAAAGTAATGAGTACCTTTCAAGTTTGTTTTTTTCATTATAAAAACATAGTTAAAAAGCATTTTTAAAATGTTTTTTTTTTATATTATCAAATATGAATCAATAAACTGTATTCATCATTCAATGCTTTTAATCAATTTGGCTTGTGCACCACAACTAATCAACATGATTTTTTATTTCAATGTATAATTATCTAAAAGAAATGCCTCACGAAACAACTGACTGTGTTCTCAGGCACCATGTCAATACAAACGATCCTCATATTTATTTGCGTATATCTAAAAGAAACCATAGCAGTTAAAGCAGCTATAACATTGGTTAATATAATCAGCATGTCAAGATCTATCTAAACTAACATTTACACACAACAAAACATGGCAACCCGTTGTGTGATAATCGTGCCTTACATTTTCGATTTTGGCAATTTTTCAGTTTAAGGCTATTAATTTTTTTTAACATTTTTATAAGTAGTAAGAAACTTAAAAGTAGAACAATGACCAGTAAGACAAAATCTAAAATAAATCAACATGGCTAATATTTGAAAACATTCATATATGGCAGTAGTAAGGATAACCACTGGAGAATCGCATACCATGTCATTCGATGTATCTTGAGAAAATAACATTATCCATTCATCATATTCCCCATAACTTTTATTACAGTTTGCGTAATATGAAAAACAATGTTCAACACTTCAAGTGAATGTCTTGTTTGACCATTGACGTTTGACCTGTAAGTACTTGACTTCCTAAATAACTCTCAAACACACATACACAATGTTTTTAACTTGAAATAAATATATATCCATTGCGCATATTAACATTCTTACATTCGAAATTAAATATATATATATCAAAATTTGTGACATACAGTATCTAAATAATACAACTATATGTACAGCGATTGGTTTATAAATGTAAGACTGTGATAGTTAAATTAAAAGTTCAATGAAAAGCAAGCAATGTTTGAAATTGTATCATTTGGTATTTTTATTTAATCTTAAACTTGTGTGTTGTATCATACATTTACCTGTACTATAAGTCATTCCTCTGACCGATATGAAGAAATGGTCAATAATCATGATGATGGATGGACATCCTGCGATCCCAATATCAGACATTTAACAAAACCATGTTTAGTTTCTAGCTATATATATATATATATATATCTATATATAATAATATGGTATGACTGTCATCTTGAATTGTAGTCTGTATAAGACGCGTAGACTACAGTATAAAAAGTTTAAAATACGATTGAGAATAGAAATAGGGAATGTATCAAAGAGACAACAACCCTACAAAAGAGAAGAAAAACAGCTGAAGGCAACCAATTGGTCTTCAACACAGCGAGGAAATCCCGCACCCGGATGCATTTAAAAGGGAGGAGGCAGATACAAACTAATAAAACGAAGACAAACTTACAATGTCATGACAAGAAATAAAACTACCATAAAGACAAACAATTGTCTAGAAAACTAAAGATGGAGCAACACGAACTCCACCAAAAACTCAATATCAGGTGTTATCTCAGTTTAAGACTTCAATCTGTCCCATCTCATTGTGTTTATAAAAAGCCAAAGACCTAAATCATCAGAAACAATAGGTGCCTTTATTTTAACCAATTAGGAAAACATGATTTCAATAAACATATATCAATGTATAGAAAAAAGTATATCAATATTTGGTTGAACGATTTAATATTTATCTTGTATTACTGATATCTGTTGTCTTAACATCAAAGATGATAAAGCTTGAGTTTAACAGGTTTTATAATCCAAGGTATTTAAACACTTATCACACTGTCATAGTATGTCCGGAGTTATCACCTCTTATCTAAACAAAATTAAACATTCCCAGTAACATTCTTCAAAAGTGTTGCTTCAAACAATTTATCTTTCGTGTATACATATATAATAAATAAATGACAAGGAGACACCAAACACAAGACTAAACAAAAACGTACATGTCATTAAACGGCCAATTGATGGATAGTCCCCATATGGTACCAAGTACCAACGGTAAATCCAAATTTATAATTTATTTTTGACCGTATTGTTACTGTTAGTGAGCTGATGCAAGCAAAGAATCAACTGCACGCGTCAAATGATGGGAACCGTCAATTGTGGTCTCGCTGACCTACTGCTAGTAAGCTAATGCAAGCAGGAAAACAACTACACGCGTCAAATGATTAGAACAGTCCTTTCTGGTCTCGGTAACTACTGCTAGTGAGCTAATGCAAGCAATGAAAAACTACTGCAAGTGTCAAATGATTAGAACAGTCTATTCTGGTCTCGCTGACCTACTGTTAGTGAGCTAATTCAAGCAAAGAAAACAACTGCACGCGTCAAATTATAGGAACAGTCTATTCTGGTCTCGGTAACTACTGCTAGTAAGCTAATGCAAGCAATGACAAACAACTGCAAGTGTCAAATGATTGGAACAGTCCTTTCTGGTCTCGGTAACTACGTCTAGTGAGCTAATGCAAGCAATGAAAAACAACTGCAAGTGTCAAATGATTGGAACAGTCCTGTCTGGTCTCGCTGACCAAGTGAGCTTATGCAAGCAAATAAAACAACTACACGCGTCAAGTGATAGGAATAGCCCATGCTGGTATCACTGATCTTGTAGACTTATTGAAGCAAAGAAAACAACCGCATTGATACACCAGTGTTAGTAAACAACAGAACGACTCCTATATAAATTACTGGAAAAGAAAGGCAAAAGATACCAAACTCATTGGTCGAAAATAAACTGATAGTGCCATGGCAAGAAACGGGGGTGTTGTCAGGTTATTCGGAAGGGTAAGCATATCCTACCTACATGTGGTACTTGTCGTGTTGATCATGTAAGTACATATAGGTGCTTAAGTATTTCAGTGGGTCACATCCGGGGGAAAGTGGACGTGATTGTGGTAACGACTTACTTTTAAAAAAAAGTTTTTAATTGTATGATCAATACATCATTGTGACATATAAAATGTATCATATTCATCGATTACATGACATATCATATTTCCCGATTACATGACATATCATATTTCCCGATTACATGACATATCATTTTAAATTACATGTAATTCATGTATTGCATGCTTTACCATTCATATATAAATGTAAAAGTACAGTTTTGCCAACATCTTTTCAGCACACATACAAATAATAACAAAGTTAACAATATGGAGGTATAGTAATATTTAATTGTTAACTACAAATTGTATTGTCGCAATGTTTGTTTATCTATTGTAAAACAGTGCACGTGTAACGTTGAAATGTATAATAGAAAACTTAATTTTATTCAATACAGATGGACTTTAAAAATGCTTTGTCCTTATTAATGGCAGTCTTAACCAATAGCAATGACTGCTTGTAACCAAAAGCCAAACGACTGACAGAGAAGTTTCCCCATTTCTGTGCCGGTTATTTTGAGTTCAATTTTGTTCCTGATGGTAATGCCTCTGTCTCTGTCTGACTTCTGTTTGGCAATTATGTTAACCTTAAACAGTGATTTTGCAGTGAATTATATAGATTTCCAGTATATCGGAAACATTTTGGTGATAATCTATTTGCATCCTACGACTTAGTATATGTAGTTGACGTTGTAGTCGTAAATCTCTATCGCTAATAATTTTGCTTTTTTCATTTAACATTTTCACATCAGAAGTAAATTTTCAATCGTGAGAATTTAATTCAACAGAGTACTCAGCGATCACATTTTTATAGTAAATACCATTTATAAAGTGAATGTATTTAGGAACTTTTACAGAAAACAAACACATTGTATCATAGAATCAACTTTCAAACAAGGACCGAAGCTCGAAACTCGAATATAAACGTAGTTACAAGAACTGACGAAATTGTTTTAGTTAAGTGATAATGATAAAACATTAGAAGTGCCCAGGTATGGTCATTTTTACTTTGACATGCAAATGTTAGTAAGAAAAGCTGCAAGTATTATTGTTCTTAATTCCAGGGTTTCACATACGTGGTGTCCCTTGCTTTGTTTCCTTTGTTCTGGTCTCCTGCTCAATCAAAAAACTGTTGTAGTAACAACAAATTGATGAGGAGTATAAAATACCAGTTTAATCTCATGAATCCTGATGAATGCGGAGGTGAAACAAGCGGTAAGATATTTTAATTTATCAGTAAAAAGTAACAAGCGGGTTAATGTATGTGAAGACAAACCTAATATGGTATATATTCAGCTATAATGAACTAGCAAACTGGTATGCTATAACAATTGGCAGATACTGGATAGCCAAGTGAACTCTTTACTCTCTACTTTAATTACGGAATTGCTCTGTTCATCACAAAGTCAAATGATTACATTAAAAAAGATGTTCAATGCTGAATAGTAATTTAAAATTAGTTAAGATAATAGTTAAGATTTTCTTTACCAATGAATACACGTCGTGCATGCGAAGAAATGTTGCAACAAGAATAGAATTGAGAATGAAAACGGGCATTGTATCCAAGAGACAATAACCAAGAAGCATGTTTTTGCTATTGGTCTTTACCACCGTGGGCATTAGATTTTTTGCATCGCATATCATTGCAATTTTACACACTTTGCATTGTGTTTATTTTTATTCAAAATGTCATATTTGATGCCATACCATAAGTAATCTACTCCACTGATCAGTGAACTTTATAATATGATACATGTAATGTCATCATTATTTTGATATGAATTTTAATATTTGTTTAATGTTTTAAAGCATTCAATGATATTCAATGATTTTTTTCTATAGATCGTGTAAAGTCAGCTTTCTCAGCCAATTTACACAAACATCTGTCAAAGGTAACACAGCATACAAAAATTATTTTTGGCACCGTTAAAACAAACACTGGGGACGCGTATGATAAAGCAACAGGCGTGTTCACCAGCCCACGTGATGGTACATTTTACTTTTCCTGGACAATGTTTACAAACCCTGGTGGAAGCTGTCCTACTGAACTTGTGAAGAATGGCAATTCTGTTGGGTTAGCAAATCATACTTGGAATGATGGTAGTAAAAGGAACCATTCATCAACACAGTCGGGTGTCCTTTCTTTAAAGAAACATGACAGCATTTGGATTAGAATGATAGCAACTGGTGAAGGATACTGCTACAGCGGGGTATGGACTTCATTTAATGGATTCGAAATTTAAATTTAAATCAATAAATCCATTTCAATATGAATTCTTGTTACTATTAAAATGTGTGTGGTAATTATTTTTTAAATTGTTTCTCAAACTGAATACAGAAATATGTATAAAGGTATTTTGTGGTCTTTGATATTCCGGTTATTTAAGAAAATGTTGTACTTTTTGGTGATTCTTTATTTCTTGATGTATGATTTTTGATTGCTACCTTGGAATCCACTTACGTGCTATTATTTTTCTTATCTATTATAGCAAGTACCTTTTATAAGTTGATATACTTTTATAGAAAAACAATCCACTTTCTTTTAAAATTAAAGATTAATTCATAAACGACAATCATTCTAATTTCGTTTTATCATAGATGTTCTTTCCGTTGTTGTTTTTAATATGAACTTTCAAGTACAGATTCTACCAAGCCATCCCGTTCACCACACAACTTGTATCTGATAAGTGTTTGCATGCGCATTGTAGTTAAAAAACACTAGTTTCAATTGGAAAGTTCAGATTATACAATATCCAAACATCTGATAGAAAAAAAACTAGATTCAACAAAATGTATGCAAAGTCTGGAGCTAGTATACATATAGTCACAGACAAAGGCAAAACGAAAAGAGGAAGGAGATACCAAAATCGTAAGTCAATTAAAAACAAACAACACCATGGGCAAGAGGCGAACTATACCAATGATCCTTTCAAATTCAGTGACACGTGATCTGTACATTGATCCTTTCAAATTCAGTGACACGTGATCAGTATATTGATCCTTTCAAATTTAGTGACACGACACGTGATCAGTACATTATATATTTTGAATGCAGTTATAGAAGTTAACACATGGCAAGAGTAAAATCTCTTTGTTCTTACTGTGCTATAATCTGGATAATGCACAGCTAAGGTGTGCATTAACTACCTCAGATATACTGCACAGTTCAAATCTATTTTTACCTTCAGGGGCGGTTCCTAGATTTTGAAGGGGCGTTAATCTATTAAATTAAAAAAGATATCGCCGAGTGTAGCGAGACTAAGAACAATATTGACTATCTTTAGCTAAAACACGATACTTTGCCCAATACTAGGGTGACGACATGTTAGCCCCCTCCCCGAATCATCCATCTACGTTGAAATTACAATAAAGTTGAACTTTGTACAAATATCGTAGTTTCAAAATAGGAAAAATAAAAGGTTTCTAATTCCTTTTTTTCATCTAAGCTTGAACATAAAATGTATAATTATATTTTGTGTACATTTAAATGAGTGTTTTAAATTCAGAAAGATGGTTAAAATGTGTTTGGGTAATTTCTGCCAAAAAAGATATGTATCTAAGAATATCCGAATTAAAAAATTCTGATTTGGATTATATTTAGACTTAATGGCAGTTATAACGAATTTTTGAATATCTATTCCCCATATTTTTGGATCGAATTTAAAGAGGGTCATGTAAGCGGTTTGTTTTAAAATAGGGAGATTAGCTGGAGATCAAACAGACTTCATTTAGATGGATGTGTTTTAAAAAATTAATACAGTAGATACAAATCAATTTTGGGGAGGGGGAGTTAAAGATTGGAAAGAGAAACGTTTTTTTCTGTTTATTCAACATTTAAAATTAAGGTCATCTTCCTCGGTTTATCTTTCTCTTTTAAAGCATATCATTGAGGGAAAGAAATTCAAAAGCTCAATAATCCTTTCAGTTATGTTTTTTTTTTTTCATACAACGATTTGAAAGTACAAAATTTGTCAAATTCTTAATCGTCACTTATCAAATAAAAATTGGTATAATAGATTTAACAGAAACATTAAAAAAAAATCTACCTTTAAATCGCAATTTTACAGTAAGTCTAAACCCTCAAAAAAGTTATCCTAAAACTTACCCAAGACGTGTTCCCTCCTTTCTTTACCCGAAAAGCCTACAAGGAACTTTCATAGGATCCTAGGATTGCGGAATATCGTCCACTGACTATACAACGTTCTCGTAAATTAATGACGTCATGTGTTAAAACAGTTATTGGCCAATCAAATCGGTATGCAGAGGTTAATCTGCACGCTCAGGGTGACCCTCTAACCCGAACTCCTTCGTCGTTCGGGTTAATAAGGGTCACCTGAGCTGTGCAGATTAACTTCTATATACCGACTTGCTTGGTCAATAACTATAACTTAATGTGCTAATTCTCAATCTTTTGAATAATCCTTTTGTGAAGTTTTCATCATACCAGTAAAGTAATAATTGTGGGTTTTGTTTTTTTGCTGTTTTTCATATTTGTTTTTATCTTGTATTGTTTTGCATTGTTTTTTTGACTGTCGTGCCGTCACACCAATGTCCCAAGTAAGCGGAGGGTTGGTATCTTCCATGATGGTTTATCCCGCAAGATTCAACATGTGCCCATCCCAAGTCAAGAGCCTACATTTCATTGGTTGACGTTGGTGCATGTTTGTTATATTTGTTTTTCGTAATTGTTTCGTTACAAAATTAAAAAAAATATTTAATTACTTTGAGAGATGTATTATTGTTACCGTTTCGAGATTCTTTTCTGCGAACCCGTCTTCAACTGAATGTGTGATTTCAATATTACTACGCAGGCCTCAAAGGATTTTGGTTCGAAAATAATTGCATTAAATGTGTGTTTTTCTGTCTTTCAAAGCCAAAAACAATATCCAAAATAAATTAGAGGACAAACTGTAGTAATCAACGTGGCCACCACCTAACCTCATAACTTAATTTGAAAAAAAATGATTGACTAATATGGTTACATGTAAAATCGATTTTGGATTAAAAAAAAACGTGCAGAAAATCACCTAACCTCATAATTTAATTTGAGGCCGTTAGTTTTCAATTCTCAATTGCATTTTGTTTCATTTTTCATGTCGGGGTCTTTTATAAAGCCAACTATACGGTAAGGGTTTCTCTCATTATTGAAGGGTGTATGGTTGCGTTTAATTGCTTACATCCACTTCATTTGAACTTTGTGTGATAGTTGTCTTATCAACAATCATACTACACCTCATAATTCTCATATCTTGAATAAATATTTGTATAATTGTCTTTATTTGGTCAAGATAATAACATGAAAACAAAAATAATCAGAAAAAATGCGTATGCATAAATATTAAGATAAGTAATAATAAAAGCAATAGTTGGGTAAGATGTATGCAGCATGCTTGTTCAAAGACATCATGATTATTATGATTTTAATATTTCAATAAATTGATTATATTAAAAACACCGTAGCAAAATATAAGGGGCAAATGCAAATAATTCTATTGTAGATTCGTTCAATAGACAAAGACACTATAGACGTATTAATATTTGTTAAACAAATCATTGCATGTTATGAAAGATTTGCAAAGTTTGGCAGACAAAAAATATGAATTACTGGTCAATAAGCTGAATCTGTTCCTCTCGATTGGACCTTTGTCTATTGTCATTCTATCGACAAGACGTCGGTATAACATTTTAAATCATTTAGCAAATAAAACGTATATAGCAACTAAATTTCACAATCAAACCGTTAGATGAATTCTTTTCAGTTATCACATTTTTTACTTCGTGTCATCCTTATTATTTTGAAATATGAAACGCAACTATCAATGCGGTTATCTTATCACTATTTACAGTAAACAATCATAAAAAGTTATTGTAAAATAAAACCTGGTTATACAAAATAGAATCTTTTAATTCTTAACAAAGATCTGTAACTCTGTTTCAAATACAACAATTTCTGTAAAACATCTATGGTTGTGGTATGAAGCGAAAGTTTAACCTTTCGTACAATCGCATAGCACAATGCATGGTTCATTTTTTGAAAAGATATGTTACAAATCGTGAAGTTACCACCAACATGTAGCTGTAACTGTCTGTAAGCTGGTTCTCGAATGACTCCTACTTTTTGTTTACATAAGCGATGTGTTCAAAGTTTATACAATAATGATTACATTAGATCTATGTTTCATCAAAATACGTTATTCTGATTGGCTAACTGTACACCACGTGTAATTCCGTAAGCAATTGCATTTCACAATACAACTTATCATTCATGGTAACACGAGGTCCCACAATAAAGTACACAGGTGAATTAAATTTTAAAAAATGATAAAATTCGTGTTTTCATAATCCTAGCTAAAAAATATGTAATTATAAGTATTGAATGCTTCTTTTTGTAACTTCATGGGGTTGTAAAAGCGTTGACCGTGAGCACATTTTTAGACATACAAAAAGTACTTCGGTCAACGCTTTTACACCCCAATGAAGTTAAAACAAGAAGCATTCAATTCTTAAATACTATCGCCACTGACGGGACTAATAGATATATAAGATAAAACTCAAAGTGTGTTATAAATTGATAAAAATAAACTCATAAAGGAGATAACAGGAATCATACAAAATAAAAATCAGGATAATTATATAGGACAACATAAATCACATCTTAAGAGTTAAAAATTGATGAACATTAATACAAGTCATTTACATTCTCATCTATTCCTATTACCAAAGTTTAATGTTTAGGCAGAGTTAAGATGTGATTAAAAATAAACTCATCTTAGATACCAGGACTAAATTTTGCATATACGCCAGACGCGCGTTTCGTCTTCAAAAGACTCATCAGTGACGCTAACAGAATGAAAACAAACGCAAAAATGATTAGCAACCAAAAACACGAACAAGTGCAAAATTGAAAAACAACAAAACCGAAAAAATGCAAATGTGACAAGAAACGTAAAACACGAACAAGTGCAAAAGTGACAAGAAACGTAAAACACGAACAAGTGCAAAAGAGAAAGAGTAGAAAAACGACACCAAATATTTGGACGTAATAATAGTCTTCAACAATAAAAATGTGTCAACACAATGTTGATTTTATGTGCTACTTTGCTAACGCTACCCCACTAAATCTTTATATCTTGCATTGTGAAGTTGTAACTATCTTTGGAGATAACACAAAAAAATGAAATCCCTCACGATCCGCCTGTCTACGTCTTTTTGCACAAACACATGATGACTTATTGCACCCTGTTATTTATAAAATGCAGCTGCACTTAACTGTTAGTTAATATCAGACTATAGATATACAATGTTTTTGTATCTGTACTTGATAACTTCTGATAGCTAGCTTAGTCCAGTTTTAATCATAGTTGGCGGCCACTAGTCGATGACAATACACGAATATTTCATTTTCCGTACAAACCTTTATCTTTTTCGTTTCAAAATGCAGCTGCACTTTTATTATCAGAATAGACTATCTGCACATTAAAGGCTAAATATATCAAATCTATTTGTTTACACTGCATTATCTACTTATAGATTACCGAAGAATGTAAATTGTTAGATAATCTCATTTAGAAAAACAATAACTTAGTCATTACTACGGAAATATGGGATATATATCAGTATTTATCAAGAACCTAAGAAATGTTTGCAGTCATACATTTTGTCGTTTGTTAACAAATGCTTCACATAAATAAATTAATGATTAATTGATTGGAACTTGTGGACACCCACACAAGTTCTTATTTAGAGATACAAACAAATTACTTCTATAACAGTAATACATTGTTTGGCTGAATGTGTAAATAAAAAGATTAAAGTCAACTTTAACCATTTCTATTTGATTTCAATTGCATTCTGGGTTGTCTTTCCTTTATCAAGATTTTGATAAACCTATATTGATTCGAAAAATGACACCTTTCCTGCCGTAGACCGATGGTTCCTTGAGAGCACTTCGGTTTCGTCTGCCATCAAAAACTGACTGCCAAAAAATATCACAAGAGTGATGAAAGTGGCGTTAAACATTAATCAGTCAATCTATGCAAAACAAATACGAAGTTACATGTTAGTGCGATAAACATGATTCTGTCATTGTAAAATACAATGCATCTTAAACTAGCTTTGTTCCTAGTAGAGTTATCTGGTTTGATTAGTAACAATAACCAAAGGTTTTGCATATTAGGAATAAATGACTGCTTAACATTCAGAGGGAAATATTTCATTCACATTCAGGAATGGAACTAGTTTAAACAAAATGGTAAAAGTATAGGAACTGCAATATGCTTAACCACTGATTTACCACTAAATATTTCTACTGCACTGAAAAAAAAATTCGGATAGCGTTTGATTTATGGCCTTGTCATAGCTATATAGGTCACTTACGGGTTCCTCAAAGAGTTAACTTAGCAGTCTCTTTACATGAAACAACGGATTTAGAGATAAAAACAGCACAAAGTTAATGCAACACGAATGGGAGTAAAAGCGCCATGACGATTTTAATATATCTGTTCGCCGATAACTGATCATATATGATTATTGCTGCCTTTTTAGCGCTTTTTTGATATTCCATTCTAGCATTCTGAAGAAACTTATTCTCAAATTGAGAATGGACTCGTTTCATTTACTAGTATGCATTATGTTGAAATTATTTTGCCACGGTCGGTAAGGTGCCAAAATTTACTACAAGTTAAAACTGTATCTTTGAAATAAAGTGTAGAAACCGATTTTGCGGTAACATTAAGGCCTTTGACTTTTGACCTTAATATTGCAAACAACAGTCGGTATTTCCAATGGTACAATTTTTTGACCCGTACCATCCAACGTGTATTACAGCTGCCATCCCGAATTGGTTGACCAACACTATAGTCTGTGTCTCAACTCCCTACATATTTTAGCGGTCTTAGATATTAAGACATTTCATTAGTGGGGGTATGAATTTTCATGCCGGGCGATTATTGCATAGCAAGAGATACTATGTTGCGTCTCGTCTCTCTTTTAAAAGAGCTTATGCGGTTCCCTCAATTTTTGTTAATGTTTCTTTTTAGCTTGATTTGATTCGATTTATGAGATATAACATCGGTAAATAACTGTTGCTTCTTAAGTCATTTTTTGGTGGAAACTGGAAATTTAGTTATAATATAAAACACTGAGAGATACTAGGTGTTTAGTATTTTTGTGATTTTACTTTATACATGTAAAAACAAAGTGGTATTAGTAAATATGATGTTTCGGTCATTATTTCGAAAATTCATCAGGTGAATTTGAAAGATATGTTTAACACTTATAATAACGAACAAAGCTGCATTGTACATACAAAACTTATGCGTAAGATTAAATTTTGATTGAAAATGAAACAAGATATATACTGCAAAAACTCTATATTGTGAGACATTATTCTATTCAAACTTTGATTTATACATGTTTCGTTTATAATTATTAACCTTTTCCATGAACACGAAAAACAATCTTTTTTTCTTATCGGGGCCTTTTGTAGCTGACTATGCGGTATGGGCTTTGCTCATTATTGAAGGTCGTACGGTGACCTATAGTTGTTAATCTCTGTGTCATTTTGATCTTTTGTGATAGTTGTCTCATTGGCAATCATACCACATCTTCTTTTTTTTTTTATATTTTACAGTTTATTACTTTAATAGTTTATACTCGTCGTTCGAAAAACGAATAAAATGTTCAATTTTCGTTTTTTTCCCCTTAGTTATCTGTTGTTCAGTCTTTAGTTTTTATATGCTGTGTTTGATAGACTGTTTTGTTTTTTTATGTTTCTCATTTGTTTGCTTTTGCGTTACTAGTTTGTCCCCCAAGACGGTTGCATTGATATGAAGAACAACAATTTAAATGCTGTATTTTTGCTTTTAGTTAAAGGGAATACAATAAAACTCCAAAGTAATTCACAAAGTCCTCAAAAAGTCGATGCATATTACTTTTTAGGGGTCATATTTGAATGTTTACACAAAGGGTTTTCCCTGATTTAATATCTACGATGAAATCGCAGATGGATTTTTTCACATTTGCATATTATTGGCAATAATGAATTATTATATATCAATAACTTACTGCGAGACCAGATATAATGATTTTATAATCTTAAAATCGATGGACATAAGTATGTGTTAAACGCATAGAAAGAATTATAATTCAAAATTTGGTGACTATGTGGAACGCATCTATCTAATCGATCTAGAGATAAAGGATACTACAGATACAGTTAAGTCGGCCTCATATCTTGACTTACATCTAGAAATTGACAATGAGCGTTAGTTGAAAACAAAACTTTACGACAAAAGAGATGATTTCAGCTTTCAAATTGTGAACTTTCCATTTCTAAGTAGTAACATTCCAGCAGCACCTGCATACGGGGTATATATTTCCCAATTGATACGATATTCCCGTGCTTGCATTTCCTATCATGATTTTCTTGATAGAGAGTTGCTGCTCACAAGGAAGCTATTAAACCAAGAGTTCCAAATGGTGAAGTTGAAATCATCCCTTCGTAAATTTTACGGACGCCATCACGAGTTGGTTGACCGTTATTGAATAACCGTTTCACAAATGATATCGGATATGTTCCTTACGTCGTAACTACAATCCCCTTCCCTTTCATGAATGTGACCTACCGAATTAGACTATTTGCCGGATTTTTTATCACATAAGCAACACGACGGGTGCCACATGTGGAGCAGGATCTGCTTACCCTTCCAGAGCACCTGAGATCACCCCTAGTTTTTTGGTGGGGTTCGTGTTGTTTATTCTTTAGTTTTCTATGTTGTGTCATGTGTGCTGTTCTTTGTTTGTCTTTCATTTTTAGCCATGGCGTTGTCAGTTTGTCAGTTTGTTTTAGATTTATGAGTTTGACTGTCCCTTTGGTATCTTTCGTCCCTCTTTTATGCTAATGTGTTCAATCTGAAAAGAATATCGGGAATCATTTTAAAAACCAAATTCCCATTTATAGAAAAACAAGAAATTAATTAATGTAGTGGAGAAAAATCATCAGAAGAAATTAGAAAGGCAATTTGTCTTTAATTTCATAGTTCTGACTGGATATGACTGGGTATAATCACTATTTATACATCCCGCACAGACACGGGTTTCCCTTCATGATGAGGGATTCAAATAAACACAAGATATTTCGATCAAAAGTAAAGCAGGATGATAAAGTGAAGCTCATCATTCTTATTCTCCAGATTTGTAGTTGGTAAGTGTCTCGGTCTTTAGCGTATAAGATTTGTAGTTGGTAAGTGTCTCAGTCTTTAGCGTATAAGATTTGTAGTTGGTAATTATCTCAGTCTTTCGCGTATAAGATTTGTAGTTGGTAAGTGTCTCAGTCTTTCGCGTATAAGATTTGTAGTTGGTAAGTGTCTCAGTCTTTCGCGTATAAGATTTGTAGTTGGTAAGTGTCTCAGTCTTTAACGTATAAGATTTGTAGTTGGTAAGTGTCTCAGTCTTTAGCGTATAAGATTTGTAGTTGGTAAGTGTCTTAGTCTTTAGCGTATAAGATTTGTAGTTGGTAAGTGTCTCAGTCTTTAGCGTATAAGATTTGTAGTTGGTAAGTATCTCAGTCTTTAGCGTATAAGATTTGTAGTTGGTAAGTATCTCAGTCTTTAGCGTATAAGATTTGTAGTTGGTAAGTGTCTCAGTCTTTAACGTATAAGATTTGTAGTTGGTAAGTGTCCCAGTCTTTAGCGTATAAGGTGTGTAGTTGGTAAGTGTCTCAGTCTTTAGCGTATAAGATGTGTAGTTGGTAAGTGTCTCAGTCTTTAGCGTATAAGATGTGTAGTTGGTAAGTGTCCCAGTCTTTAGCGTATAAGATGTGTAGTTGGTAAGTGTCTCAGTCTTTAGCGTATAAGATTTGTAGTTGGTAAGTTTCTCAGTCTTTAGCGTATAAGATTTGTAGTTTGTAAGTGTCTCAGTCTTTAGCGTATAAGATTTGTAGTTGGTAAGTGTCTCAGTCTTTAGCGTATAAGATTTGTAGTTGTAAGTATCTCAGTCTTTAGCGTATAAGATTTGTAGTTGTAATTATCTCAGTCTTTAGCGTATAAGATTTGTAGTTGGTACGTGTCTCAGTCTTTAGCGTATAAGATTTGTAGTTGGTAAGTGTCTCAGTCTTTAGCGTATAAGATTTGTAGTTGGTAAGTGTCTCAGTCTTTAGCGTATAAGATTTGTAGTTGGTAAGTATCTCAGTCTTTAGCGTAAAAGATTTGTAGTTGGTAAGTGTCCCAGTCTTTAGCGTATAAGATTTGTAGTTACTAAGTGTCTCAGTCTTTAGCGTATAAGATTTGTAGTTGGTAAGTATCTCAGTCTTTAGCGTATAAGATTTGTAGTTGGTAATTATCTCAGTCTTTAGCGTATAAGATTTGTAGTTGGTAATTGTCTCAGTCTTTAGCGTATAAGATTTGTAGTTGGTAAGTGTCTCAGTCTTTAGCGTATAAGATGTGTAATTGGTAAGTGTCCCAGTCTTTAGCGTATAAGATGTGTAATTGGTAAGTGTCTCAGTCTTTAGCGTATAAGATGTGTAGTTGGTAAGTGTCCCAGTCTTTAGCGTATAAGATGTGTAGTTGGTAAGTGTCCCAGTCTTTAGCGTATAAGATGTGTAGTTGGTAAGTGTCTCAGTCTTTAGCGTATAAGATTTGTAGTTGGTAAGTGTCCCAGTCTTTAGCGTATAAGATTTGTAGTTGGTAAGTGTCTCAGTCTTTAGCGTATAAGATTTGTAGTTGGTAAGTGTCTCAGTCTTTAGCGTATAAGATGTGTAGTTCGTAAGTGTCTCAGTCTTTAGCGTATAAGATGTGTAGTTGGTAAGTATCTCAGTCTTTAGCGTAAAAGATGTGTAATTGGTAAGTGTCCCAGTCTTTAGCGTATAAGATTTGTAGTTGGTACGTGTCTCAGTCTTTAGCGTATAAGATTTGAAGTTGGTAAGTGTCTCAGTCTTTAGCGTATAAGATTTGTAGTTGGTAATTGTCTCAGTCTTTAGCGTATAAGATTTGTAGTTGGTAAGTGTCCCAGTCTTTAGCGTATAAGATTTGTAGTTGGTAAGTGTCTCAGTCTTTAGCGTATACGATTTGTAGTTGGTAAGTGTCCCAGTCTTTAGCGTATAAGATTTGTAGTTGGTAAGTGTCTCAGTCTTTAGCGTATAAGATTTTGTAGCTGGTAATTGTCTCAGTCTTTAGCGTATAAGATTTGTAGTTGGTAAGTGTCTCAGTCTTTAGCGTATAAGATGTGTAGTTGGTAAGTATCTCAGTCTTTAGCGTAAAAGATGTGTAATTGGTAAGTGTCCCAGTCTTTAGCGTATAAGATTTGTAGTTGGTACGTGTCTCAGTCTTTAGCGTATAAGATTTGAAGTTGGTAAGTGTCTCAGTCTTTAGCGTATAAGATTTGTAGTTGGTAATTGTCTCAGTCTTTAGCGTATAAGATTTGTAGTTGGTAAGTGTCCCAGTCTTTAGCGTATAAGATTTGTAGTTGGTAAGTGTCTCAGTCTTTAGCGTATACGATTTGTAGTTGGTAAGTGTCCCAGTCTTTAGCGTATAAGATTTGTAGTTGGTAAGTGTCTCAGTCTTTAGCGTATAAGATTTTGTAGCTGGTAATTGTCTCAGTCTTTAGCGTATAAGATTTGTAGTTGGTAAGTATTTCAGTCTTTATCGTATAAGATTTGTAGTGGTAAGTGTCCTAGTCTTTAGCGTATAAGATTTGTAGTTGGTAAGTGTCTCAGTCTTTAGCGTATAAGATTTGTAGTTGGTAAGTGTCTCAGTCTTTAGCGTATAAGATTTGTAGTTGGTAAGTATCTCAGTCTTTAGCGTATAAGATTTGTAGTTGGTAAGTGTTCCTGTCTTTAGCGTATAAGATTTGTAGTTGGTAAGTGTCTCAGTCTTTAGCGTATAATATTTGTAGTTGGTAATTGTCTCAGTCTTTAGCGTATAAGATTTGTAGTTGGTAAGTGTCCCAGTCTTTAGCGTATAAGATTTGTAGTTGGTAAATGTCTCAGTCTTTAGCGTATAAGATTTGTAGTTTGTAATTGTCTCAGTCTTTAGCGTATAAAATTTGTAGTTGGTAAGTGTCTCAGTCTTTAGCGTATAAGATTTGTAGTTGGTAAGTATCTCAGTCTTTAGCGTAAAAGATTTGTAGTTGGTAAGTGTCCCAGTCTTTAGCGTATAAGATTTGTAGTTGGTAAGTGTCTCAGTCTTTAGCGTATAAGATTTGTAGTTGGTAATTGTCTCAGTCTTTAGCGTATAAGATTTGTAGTTGGTAAGTGTCTCAGTCTTTAGCGTATAAGATTTGTAGTTGGTAATTGTCTCAGTCTTTAGCGTATAAGATTTGTAGTTGGTAAGTGTCTCAGTCGTTAGCGTATAAGATTTGTAGTTGGTAAGTGTCCCAGCCTTTAGCGTATAAGCCCTTGAGTCTGTTTGCTTTAACGAATAAATGTATGTATGAATGTCGCTTCCAACTCTTTTAAAAATAGTAAAAGAAAACATATATTTGTTTTGTTCACACAATGCTGTCAATTTAATAGAATTGCATGGGACTGTTATACAAAGAAGAGATTTAACTAGCTATAAAACCAGGTTTCATCCACTATTTTTTAAATAAGAAAATGCCTGTACCAAGTCGGGAATATGACAGTATTTATCTATTCGCTTGATGTTTTTGAACATTAGATTTTACCATTTGATTCCGTTTTGAATTTTCCTTGGACTGATAAATCAATTTAGACGGACAACGTATGTAGCTTTATATGTGTCATTTACCTTTTATGTTGTGTGATTTTTATGTTGTTTTTTTATGATATAATTGTAATATAATTCTCCTACGTCATCTGTGTAGCAGCTCATATCTATAATTAGTTATACGTGTCAAGTTCAACGGTTATGATTATGAGTGAGTATTCTGTTACACCGTTCCGTAATTTATATAGTTCGTTTGATTATATTCTTAATCTATTTATGTGTTCCAGTCTAGGAGGATTATTCATCTTTAACCTTATAAGAACATTAAAACATCGTATCATCGCTACCTTTCCCCTGCTCACACGGATCTCAAACCGAACATTGCAAGGTCATACCAGTTCTGGAGAACTTTTCAAAGGACAAACGTCATCTAGGACACAATTCGTGGCTAACCACAGAGTGAGTTAACTTTACAACATTGTTTGTGAAGCCTTCAAATTACTCTATACATATTTGAACATTCTCTCCGTGAAACACTGGAAATTTAACTGCTCTTGAAAGTACAACATTTTCTCGGATTCAACGGACTGTGCTATCTATTACCTTTGACATTTCGTTTTAATAACATTAATTGAACACATTGTAAAATTGTATTTTATTTGTTTTTCAGCTTTTTACCATTTGTTAGATTGGTTTAAGAATAAATTATCAGCACCTGATAGTCTTGTTGCTTGAGCCCAATCGTCGGTTAAACTTAATGGTCAGGCCATTACAGTAAAAAGTCTACAACTTGCCTGTTGTGTCTCACAGATAACACCACACCACAGCTACACAGCAACCTACCTGTTGAGCCCTGCATGTACGCGTCATCCCTTGACGTACAGTAAATTGACAACAACTTGTCTACACATCTCCTGATCAGGAAATACAACGGAGCATCGTTCGTAGCTGTTACATCGACACTACGCAACACAGCTTGTGCGTCCTAGGCAGCAAACCAACAACGTTGAACAAACATTGCCGATTTACATCATGGATCCCAGTCACGCGGAACAGCAAGAAGAGGTTCAGCCCCCAGAGGAAAATGACCCAGATCTAGAACTACTACAAAATCCGTCTAACGCAACACCTTTAGATGAAAGCGCAGAGACTAGGCGAGTGCGCGAACTTACCGAAAGGGGACAGGGAGCCTTTATAGAAAAACGCGACAAGTTCTATAACGACTTAGAGGCCCTATGGTCAAACCTAGAATCTAGATTATTAGAAACGACCAAGCCTCCTAACGACCTCCAGCAATTGTTAACAGCACAAGATAAAATTGTACAAGCCTGTACTAATTATCGCAGGCTTACAGACGAGTACTTGCAATTTCTCAAAAGTACAAAAACATTAGACAGCCTTCAAGACATTGATACCTGCAAACTGTCAACGGATATCCGAATGTCTAAAGTTGACCTAGCAATTGAAACTTTGCACGAACATCGCCTTACCTTAACAACGACTAAATCAACAAAAACGAGGATATCTAAGGCCAAGAAAAGCTCGCACAGCGGTAGCTCCAATGTCTCTGACATGTCAAGTCTTGCACGGAGGAAGCGCGCCAAAGCAGAGGCCGCTAAATCAAAAATAGCCTTTGTTGAACAACATTCACTTATCCTACAACAAGAAGCAATGTTAGAGGAACAAGCCCTGTTCAGACAATCTGAATTAGAACAAGAGGCCATACGCAGAAAATCACGAATCACACAAGAGTCTGCACGTGTAAGCCGAGAAAAATCCGAACTGAAGGCCAAGTTAAACCTTCTAGAAGCACGCAAAGAGGCTGCAGCAGCAGAAGCCGAGGCCCGTATCCTGGAATATGATGACAGCCAAGCGATTAGCGATCTCCCTGACGATAAGGAAGACCCGCTCCAGCGTGTGCAAGATTTCGTCAATAAACTTCCTGTATCAACTGCTGTAAAGGAAGTAACAGGACCTCAAAAGAAAAAACAAATTCCTGTTAAAATTGAGCTGAGTCATGAAGCACCAGCGTTTGTGCCATCTGTGGCACTGAACTTGCCATCACAAACACCCAAGGTCTTGCCTACACGTGCTAAGTCACCAGATGTTAATGCATTCCCAGATCTGGGAACAATAACTAACATAGGAAAACAGGGCGTTTCAGAAAAGATCCCTGTCTTACACCAAAATCAAGGCGTCATAGAAGAGATCCCTGTTTCACACCCAAAACAAGGCGTAATAGAAGAGAACCCTGTAGCATACCAGCAACAAAACAATCCTACATTAGAGATAACCAGATTTCTCCTTCGCAAGGACTTGCTGTTCTCCCGGCTAACAAGCTTTAACGACCAGGCAGAATCATTTCATACATGGAAAGCCAGCTTTAAAAATGTCATAGACGAACTACAAGTTTCAGACTCAGAACAGATAGACCTACTTATTAAATGGCTTGGACCAGAGTCAGGTAAACATGCCATGAGTATAAGGGCATCAAATGCCAACAACCCAACAAGAGGCCTACACAGATTATGGGAAAGACTGGACGATCGATATGGTGCTCCAATAATGTTGCAGACGTCTCTCGTCAACAAACTTGACAACTTTCCAACACTGACAAATAAAGACAACTCACTCCTTTACGATTTGTCAGACATTATCTCAGAAATAGAGTATCACAAAGAAAATCCCAAGCTGGGATGTTTGCTAGCTTACTTCGACTCGTCAAAGGGGGTAAATCCTATTGTGGAAAAACTACCATACGGACTCCAAGAAAAGTGGATAACAAGGGCTTCAAGATACAAGTCTAAATATGAAGTTGCCTTTCCACCTTTTACAGAATTCTCTGCCTTCATCAGGGAAATGAGCAAAATTAAGAACGATCCTGGGTTCATCTTTGGTTCAAAGGTAACACCAAATACAAAAGACTCTACGCCAAGGTTCACACCTCAGACGTACTCTAAAGTCAACGTCCATAAGACGGCTATTGAACAGCAAACTGAAGACAGCAGTCAACAACAAAATCTGTGTATCCTACACAAGACAAAGCATACCTTGAATGAATGCCGAGCATTGCGAGCCAAACCAATCGAGGAACGCAAGGAACTGTTAAGACAAAACAATGTGTGCTACAAGTGTTGTGAGTCAACCACACACAGAAGTCGGGACTGCAACGCAAGTATCAGTTGTAACGAGTGTGGAAGTGAACGACATACCACAGCACTTCACATCACTAGACCACAACAATCTGAAAGTTCCCAGTTTAGCTCACCCAGACAAGCCTACGGCGGGGAGCTAACACAAGTCTACGGCGGGGAGCAGACAGAGTCAGCTGAAACAAAGTTAACCTCTGTAAGTTCGATCTGCACAGAGATCTACAAAGATCATAAGAGCGAGAAATCTTATGCCAAGATATTACCTGTGGACGTGTACCACAAGGACAAGACAAACAAAATTATCAGGATGTACGCCATTATTGACGACCAAAGCAACCGGTCTCTTGCCTCTCCTGAATTCTTCAGTCTGTTTAACGTTCGGGAGAAACCTGAAAACTACTCTCTTACGACATGCTCCGGCAGAGTAGCTACTTCCGGGAAAAGAGGAAAAGATTTCGTCATAAAATCTGTACATAGTGACGTACAATTTGATCTGCCTACATTAATTGAATGTAATAATATTCCCAATCATCGAGACGAAATTCCTACTCCTGAAGTTGCAATGCATCATCCTCATCTGAAAGAACTCAGAGGAAGCATTCCACCTATAGAGGAACGTTGTCAAATTCTTCTCCTTATTGGAAGGGACCTTATAGAGGCACACCACGTCCTTGAACAACGCCTAGGACCATCCCGAACTCCATTTGCCCAAAAGTTGAGACTTGGTTGGGTCATAATTGGAAATACATACATTGACAAGCAAACTTCTCCTATTCAAGTAAACACAAAGATAACTAACGTTTCAATCACGGAATCAGAACAACGTCTTGCCTCAAGACCGGAAATAGCCGTCAAGGACAAGAATCCAATTGTTGTTCAGTATAACGACAAAAACTTTCATTCGAATGCCAAGGTCGCTAAATCGCATTCAATACAATCCCTTGAATGTAATGGACCTAGTACCAAGCCTGGTAAACGCACAAATTCATCTAAAGGGACATCACTCGCGTCACTAAAAGCAAAATCTGTGACTTCTATAGAAAAATCTATAGATAAAGAAAGTTTCAATCCGAAATCAACAGAACCTAAAGTTCATGGAAAGGAAATCAATAGCATTCACAAACCTATTCCGAAAGAAGGACCTATTGCCAATCTCAATCTGCCATTGCATGAGCAACGTCTACTACGAGGAGGAAGCAGTATTGTCAAATCTGACTTGAATATAAGTGAAAAGGAACCAGTAGTCTTATCTGGACATCGTCACAGAGTAACACCTTTTCTTGGACATTACTACGACAAAATCAAACATAGAGGACGCCACTCTACAGATAGAGCGACTAGATCTGCAGGATTGGACGTTATGACGAAACGCCTAATTTCGTCTGATACTCACAAAGATGTGTCATATCGCCAAATCGGAAGACAACCAACTACTAACTCTTGTTATACTTCGATCTATCTTCGATCGTCATCGCCGTCTAACTACGTTGGAGAAAACAGTTCCCATTATCGATACAGCAGTAATAGAACATTCTACAGAACACAACAATGTCGTCCGAGACACCCTTCTTCTAAAGGACAAAAAACTGTGCCTACCCAGTTTCACGTGGAACGTACTTATTAGGAACCTTTATAGTGAAAAATCGTTGAGATCTGATATTTCTCACACGAAATAATGGACATTTCACCTGTATATATTCAATTTATATTGGGATTAATTCATTTGCGTAAATCTTGTATACATATTCGAAAAATTTATGGAAAAGTGATATCAGATAGACATCAGACGGGGAGTATTCTGTTACACCGTTCCGTAATTTATATAGTTCGTTTGATTATATTCTTAATCTATTTATGTGTTCCAGTCTAGGAGGATTATTCATCTTTAACCTTATAAGAACATTAAAACATCGTATCATCGCTACCTTTCCCCTGCTCACACGGATCTCAAACCGAACATTGCAAGGTCATACCAGTTCTGGAGAACTTTTCAAAGGACAAACGTCATCTAGGACACAATTCGTGGCTAACCACAGAGTGAGTTAACTTTACAACATTGTTTGTGAAGCCTTCAAATTACTCTATACATATTTGAACATTCTCTCCGTGAAACACTGGAAATTTAACTGCTCTTGAAAGTACAACATTTTCTCGGA
Organism: Mytilus galloprovincialis; assembly: GCF_965363235.1. NCBI lineage: Eukaryota > Metazoa > Mollusca > Bivalvia > Mytilida > Mytilidae > Mytilus > Mytilus galloprovincialis. The sequence continues at coordinate 4,903,284 of NC_134844.1, forward strand.
TTCAACGGACTGTGCTATCTATTACCTTTGACATTTCGTTTTAATAACATTAATTGAACACATTGTAAAATTGTATTTTATTTGTTTTTCAGCTTTTTACCATTTGTTAGATTGGTTTAAGAATAAATTATCAGCACCTGATAGTCTTGTTGCTTGAGCCCAATCGTCGGTTAAACTTAATGGTCAGGCCATTACAGTGAGTTATACAAAGGACAGCAACCTCGGGAAAAATAGGATCGAACTAATCGTTATTTCAAAGCATCAGTTTGTTTTGCTGCTTGGCAGATACCTGGAAGGTTTATAACATTGACCTGAAAAGTTCAAGTCTTACAGCAACTCTCTCTCTCCAATGATTTTTTTTGGTGTGCATAACATTTAATTAAAATGTATTATAAATATTCGTAGGACTACATCTCAAATTCTACTTACAGTTTGAAATATTAGCTAACTTAATTATTATCAATATTTTTCTACAAGATTGATTGATTGATTGATGTTTAAAGTCACTTTCAACACTATTGTCCTATTTCGTGGTGGTCAGTTTTTATTGATGGAGGAAGCCGGAGTGACCGGAGAAAACTGATATTGACAGTACGATGAAGAAAACAGAAGTATGGACTTATATATATATATATATGTATGGTACTTTATACATATCTTGTATGGTACTTTATATATATATGTATGGTACTTTATACATATCTTGTATGGTACTTTATATATATATGTATGGTACTTTATACATATCTTGTATGGTACTTTATATATATATGTATGGTACTTTATACATATCTTGTATGGTACTTTATATATATATGTATGGTACTTTATACATATCTTGTATGGTACTTTATACATATCTTGTATGGTACTTTATACATATCTTGTATGGTACTTTATATATATATGTATGGTACTTTATATATATATATATATATGTATGGTACTTTATATATATATATATGTATGGTACTTTATACATATCTTGTATGGTACTTTATATATATATGTATGGTACTTTATACATATCTTGTATGGTACTTTATATATATATGTATGGTACTTTATACATATCTTGTATGGTACTTTATACATATCTTGTATGGTACTTTATACATATCTTGTATGGTACTTTATATATATATGTATGGTACTTTATACATATCTTGTATGGTACTTTATATATATATGTATGGTACTTTATACATATCTTGTATGGTACTTTATATATATATGTATGGTACTTTATACATATCTTGTATGGTACTTTATATATATATATGTATGGTACTTTATGCATATCTTGTATGGTACTTTATACATATCTTGTATGGTACTTTATACATATCTTGTATGGTACTTTATATATATATGTATGGTACTTTATATATATATGTATGGTACTTTATACATATATTGTATGGTACTTTATATATATATGTATGGTACTTTATACATATCTTGTATGGTACTTTATATATATATGTATGGTACTTTATACATATCTTGTATGGTACTTTATACATATCTTGTATGGTACTTTATATATATATGTATGGTACTTTATACATATCTTGTATGGTACTTTATATATATATGTATGGTACTTTATACATATCTTGTATGGTACTTTATATATATATGTATGGTACTTTATACATATCTTGTATGGTACTTTATATATATATGTATGGTACTTTATACATATCTTGTATGGTACTTTATTCATATCTTGTAAGGTACTTTATACATATCTTGTATGGTACTTTATATATATATATGTATGGTACTTTATACATATCTTGTATGGTACTTTATACATATCTTGTATGGTACTTTATATATATATGTATGGTACTTTATATATATATGTATGGTACTTTATACATATCTTGTATGGTACTTTATACATATCTTGTATGGTACTTTATACATATCTTGTATGGTACTATATATATATATGTATGGTACTTTATATATATATGTATGGTACTTTATACATATCTTGTATGGTACTTTATATATATATGTATGGTACTTTATACATATCTTGTATGGTACTTTATATATATATGTATGGTACTTTATACATATCTTGTATGGTACTTTATACATATCTTGTATGGTACTTTATACATATCTTGTATGGTACTTTATACATATCTTGTATGGTACTTTATATATATATGTATGGTACTTTATATATATATGTATGGTACTTTATACATATCTTGTGTGGTACTTTATATATATATGTATGGTACTTTATACATATCTTGTATGGTACTTTATATATATATGTATGGTACTTTATACATATCTTGTATGGTACTTTATACATATCTTGTATGGTACTTTATACATATCTTGTATGGTACTTTATATATATATGTATGGTACTTTATATATATATGTATGGTACTTTATACATATCTTGTATGGTACTTTATATATATATGTATGGTATTTTATACATATCTTGTATGGTACTTTATATATATATATATGTATGGTACTTTATACATATCTTGTATGGTACTTTATACATATCTTGTATGGTACTTTATATATATATGTATGTATGGTACTTTATACATATCTTGTATGGTACTTTATATATATATGTATGGTACTTTATACATATCTTGTATGGTACTTTATATATATATGTATGGTACTTTATATATATATGTATGGTACTTTATACATATCTTGTATGGTACTTTATATATATATGTATGGTATTTTATACATATCTTGTATGGTACTTTATATATATATGTATGGTACTTTATACATATCTTGTATGGTACTTTATACATATCTTGTATGGTACTTTATATATATATGTATGTATGGTACTTTATACATATCTTGTATGGTACTTTATATATATATGTATGGTACTTTATACATATCTTGTATGGTACTTTATATATATATGTATGGTACTTTATACATATCTTGTATGGTACTTTATACATATCTTGTATGGTACTTTATACATATCTTGTATGGTACTTTATACATATCTTGTATGGTACTATATATATATATGTATGGTACTTTATATATATATGTATGGTACTTTATACATATCTTGTATGGTACTTTATATATATATGTATGGTACTTTATACATATCTTGTATGGTACTTTATATATATATGTATGGTACTTTATACATATCTTGTATGGTACTTTATACATATCTTGTATGGTACTTTATACATATCTTGTATGGTACTTTATACATATCTTGTATGGTACTTTATATATATATGTATGGTACTTTATATATATATGTATGGTACTTTATACATATCTTGTGTGGTACTTTATATATATATGTATGGTACTTTATACATATCTTGTATGGTACTTTATATATATATGTATGGTACTTTATACATATCTTGTATGGTACTTTATACATATCTTGTATGGTACTTTATACATATCTTGTATGGTACTTTATATATATATGTATGGTACTTTATATATATATGTATGGTACTTTATACATATCTTGTATGGTACTTTATATATATATGTATGGTATTTTATACATATCTTGTATGGTACTTTATATATATATATATGTATGGTACTTTATACATATCTTGTATGGTACTTTATACATATCTTGTATGGTACTTTATATATATATGTATGTATGGTACTTTATACATATCTTGTATGGTACTTTATATATATATGTATGGTACTTTATACATATCTTGTATGGTACTTTATATATATATGTATGGTACTTTATATATATATGTATGGTACTTTATACATATCTTGTATGGTACTTTATATATATATGTATGGTATTTTATACATATCTTGTATGGTACTTTATATATATATGTATGGTACTTTATACATATCTTGTATGGTACTTTATACATATCTTGTATGGTACTTTATATATATATGTATGTATGGTACTTTATACATATCTTGTATGGTACTTTATATATATATGTATGGTACTTTATACATATCTTGTATGGTACTTTATATATATATATATGTATGGTACTTTATACATATCTTGTATGGTACTTTATATATATATGTATGGTACTTTATACATATCTTGTATGGTACTTTATATATATATGTATGGTACTTTATACATATCTTGTATGGTACTTTATATATATATGTATGGTACTTTATACATATCTTGTATGGTACTTTATATATATATGTATGGTACTTTATACATATCTTGTATGGTACTTTATATATATATGTATGGTACTTTATACATATCTTGTATGGTACTTTATATATATATGTATGGTACTTTATACATATCTTGTATGGTACTTTATATATATTTCTAACTGCTTTACATGTCTTTGCGGTTTATGTAATTATTGAGTATTGGACTATACATCTAAACAGCTTACCGAATCTATAAACATCTAGTCGAGAAACGTGAAAAGGATGATATATGATAAGCATGGAATTAAATTGAATTATGATATTGATTTGTGATGGTACATTTATGATTATGGAATTTTGACTGGCTCACAAAATATTGAATGTACAAAACGGTCGATCGAAATGAGCCGTCTTTTGACGATGTGGTTCGTGTGAATTCTTTTTCGTGTTAGAAGCATGTTGCTTCCCTCAATTAGTCCCTTCCAAATAGATAGTTTCCTTATTCGAATATATCGCGCAACCATGTATACCCCATACACCATTGAAGAAGCTCGATCCTGTTTCTTTCTTCATGATTTATGTCATTTGCGTTCACATTGTAGCCATGATATTCTGTGAGATACAAGCTGTTTGGGGTTTTTTTGTTCGCTAATTTTAGATCGACACTTTCGTATAACAAGAGCATATTAGTGTACATACACAACTTGCACGTGTTTTACTCTCTGTTTACGATTTTCCTCAATCTTTGTCTGTGAAATGTCCACTATGTATCCTCCCCCTCTTTTTGCTAGTATGTTTATGTATTTAGTAACGATGTTGAACTAATTCAATTCAGAAATTATGACAATAAAAATATAACAAATCATCATCGGTATAACGTATCAATATCCGTATAGTGCTAAAAATAACCATTTAGGAATTTGTTATGGGGAAGTGTTAAACGATTAGAAATCAGCTTTGATGTGAATTAAATCAAATATTTGTATTATTAAGCTACATGTTTATTTTTCTGGTTTTCGCTGACGTAACTAAGGAAGAACATATAACTAAGGAAGCGCTACTACCAGTTGTAACATTTATCTTTTTTTTTTCTATTAAAATTTACGGGAAGTAGTTTTCTTTTAAATTGTTCTACATGTTTGTATTGCGTAGGTTTTTTTTTGCAATAATATAAATATGTTTTCTCAATGCTCAAATTCAAGTAATTTAGTTTATTAGTCTTGTTTTTGTCTTTTAGCTTGTCGGTTCGACTTTCTCCTTTCAACCATATCGTTTTTTATCTCGACTTATTGCTTTGTCTGTTCCGCCGTTTTTCCCATTTTCCCGAATTGCCCCCCTTGATATATTGTTTTTATTTATGGTGCTTATTTTAGTAAATAATACTAAGCCCGAAATAAATATTTAACGGATAGTCGTTTGAAATGTGATACAATGTTTGGTATAAAAATGTTTTGGTATAATTATATATGTACATGTACCCTGCAGGATACAATTCAGAGTGTGTAATATACAAATATTGTTGTAATTTTGTTCGTATGTATTACACCTTTCATCCAAAAAGTTAATGTTTGGTAAAAATGTTGATATCTTGACAGATAGATCAAAGTATTAAGAGATTCAGCTGATAGCATAAACAAAATTACACAAATATTCAGCAACAAAAAATGTAGAAAGATTGACACTGATGAAGATTGTTGTCCAAAAAATATTTGCCCATTATTACAATACAATACGGTATTACTTCATGTTTGTTGTGAACATCTCCTCCTAGGGTGGCTTGGGAATAGAAATATGGCCACTCATGATCTTCTTCAGACCAAAGCATTGCCTAAATAGGACGTTCATTTGGTTGTGTGGGATGTACAAGTACACAGCCACGTCCGGTCAGAATGAGGACGTTAAATACGATTTCTCATGTATAGAAAGTACCATGCTCTGTACATGCATCTACTGTTTAAGGGTAAATATCGGTCCCTATCCAATTATCCCTCATTTAACAAACGAATATTTCCTCCAGAAGTAACTTAATAATAGTCACCCATTTCAAAGATCTTCAAACATCAAACGGAGGAGATAGTGACCAATCATTCAGGGGTGCACTCGACTCCAATCTTAATTGACCAGGATTGTCAGTTTTCCCATCAAAGGTCAGTGGTTTTCTCCTGGCACTCCAGCTTCCTCCACCAATACAAACTGGCTGCCACGAAATAGCCTAAATGCGGTGCTTAAAAGTGGAGTTGTTAAAACATCAAAAAATCAAATCATTAAATTATATACTAATTTGGAACAGGTATTTTAAGTGCGATTTTTTTTTTACAGATCTCCAATACTCCCACTGCAGTGACAGTTTGTGTATAATATTTCAGTCCAATTGACTAGGGCTGTGTATTTATACATTCCTTTTATTGACGAACAGCTCTGCTTAAGCAAGCTTAAGAGCAGTTGGGAAAAACGATCCACCTCTCTTTCCCTCGGGTCCTTATTCCAGAAGGAGGTTAAGTCGGTATTCTCATGGTTAGAAACAATTCGTTGATTTTTCTCGGAAAAAAGGATAAGATTGGATAACTGATGTTATACATAGTTGTATGTGTCACATAATTCCGACCAGATCACGGCAGATGAAACATAAATAGTTGTATGTGTCACATAGTTCCAACCAAATCATGAGAGATCATTGTGCTTATTATACCACACCTAGTTACAAAACTGTTCAAATAAAATCAAACAAATTAAGTACAAGAAAAATATAATAATATGATTGTAATATTACATCCAACCTATGAGATCTGTTATAAAAACATCTTTAAAAACAATTGAATTGAGTGTACCGTATTATCTAACATCCTTCCAAACATAAAATCAATCAGACTGAGAAACGTCACCCCAAAAGTAATAACAGACAGAATAACAAGAAGTTTTAACACCTACAATAAAAAGTCTTTCTACGTCAGTAATTCATGATGTATATGCAAGTTATATTTCGTATGTTGTACAATGTTCCGCTAGATTTATTACTAATACATTTTGTTTTCGTTGTCTGACAGAACATCATTATGTCAACTTCTAGTCGAGCTTTTCGTCCTTTTTTCGTTGGTCTATTGTGATAATATTTTGGTTAACATAAAAAAATAAAGAAGATGTGGTTTGATTGCCAATGATTTATCACTCCACAAGAGATCAAATGACACAAAAGTTAACAACTATAGGTCACCATACGTCCTTCAACAACGAGTAAAGCCCATACCGCATAGTCAGATAAAAGGCCCCGAAATGACAATGTAAAACAATTCAAACGAGAAAACTAACAGCCTAATTTATGTACAAAATTGAACGAAAAACAAATATGTAACGCGTAATCAAAGACTCATGACTTGGGACAGGTACATACATACAGAATATTGCAGGGTTAAACATGTTAGCGGGATCCAAACCCTCCCCTAACCTGGGACAGTGGTGCAACAGTACAACATAAGAACGAGCTATAAATAACACTATATTTATGGAACATAATAAACTTGATTTACTCAATTATTTTGCCCGTATTGAAATATAATAAATGCATAAAGAAATAGATTGAGCAGCAAATAAATAAATGTTCCGGTCCGTATTACATGTACTAGTAATACACAAAAAAGGTCATTTTTCAAACGACTCAAGATTTCCATGACATATAACATAAGTTTTGAAATCAATTACAGGTTATAACTGTTAGGATAAGCATATCACGACTGATATCAAATAGATATGACAACAAGCCGTAGGCGAGTATCACAGCACAACTTGTCAATCAAGTTATTCCATAAAAGGTCAGTGGTATGCTATAGACGTATATTACTGGAATTATTACGAAGTTTTGTAAACCAGTTCTATTACAGTGTCATAAAATAATCGCAATATTTTGTAAGAAATTTTGGACTTGGATTTGAATAAATGTATGCAAACACGTTTTGAACATACTAGTAGCTGATGTCTTAAATCTGACATCTGTCGGTGTTCTTATTCAATACATATTTTATGCGGGAAAAGTTGATCACAGATATTTCAAATTATCGCAACTTGGTTGTTTTGTGCCAACTGAGTAACTTTCAAGATATTAATTAAATAATATCAAATCATAGTCAATAGATTTTATAAATATAGAAATAACAAAAAAAAAAATGGAAAAAATTGACAAGTTTGCATTGCTTTCTTCTATTTGAGTAAGTAGGTACTCAATTTTAATCGTCAGTTTTCATTTAGTATTTATTAATTTCAAACAAATAATATATCCCTCAATCTGACTTCGCCATACTAATAATCAATGTAATATCTGTATTAATTTTAATTATTATTTTATTAACACAAGCATATCGAAACTAGGTGACTTACTAACACTGGTCATTCAGATGACCCACTCGTCTCCACTATAATTGACTTAATACTTTAATTATATATGTAAATTCACACTAAATAAACGTTTGACAATTAACATTCTAATGGTCACGTTTAAGCTTTGTAAATGTCCTACAGTATGGTTACATTTGCCAAACTTGACAATGGATATTCGTTGTCTTTTCTATGCTGTCACTGATATACATGCACAAGAAGTTAATAGCCATTTTAACCATGCTGAATCCTTGTACCGTCTTTGTTTAAAGTACTTTAAAATTTGACTTCAAAACCGTGATTACTTTATTTGAACTCTCGTAGATACTTGTCTCATTAGCAAGCATACCACATCTCCTTTTTTATATTAACAGTAGTTCAAATCAAGAACAAAGAGTAACGTATAAGTCTTTTTCTTCCCACACCACAAAATACATTCACATAGAAAACTTTATTTCTATTTATATATGCGTTTTAGTTGCATTTCCTCCAACTTCCCTACATACAAATATGCTATTGTTGATTTTAATAACAACAATCATTTTTTATGTCTTGCGATAAATTTCAGTTACACCATAAACTACAAATAGATCGGGGTTGCTGTCATGTGCTCCGGAAGGTCTGCAGTTGGTCCTTCACAAGCAACATCCGTTGTTCTACTACCCGTTATTGAGAGGTACCTGCTGAGATAATGTATTCAGAGATTTTGGCTAATATTATTCTTTCTTTTACTAGCTGTGACAAGTATTGTATAATGTTAATCAAAAGGACCAGAAACGTCAGTATAGTCTTATATGGTTGAAGACCCTCCCATATTTGTAAAGATAAAGAACAGCAACTACAGCTTTATGTCATGAATAAAAGTGTTGACAGTATATCTTTGGGACTTTTTCGTCCTTGTTCACCTAACATGCCATACTAGTATTCCAAAATTTTGAAGAAATATGGTACGCAGAAAACAATTCTTAACCTGACAGGACTCCTCTCATTTCATTTGAATATCACAATACTTTAAGCCGTATGGTTTTTGTTCATTGTTGAAGGCCGTACACGTAGCCTCGAGTTAGTAACATTATCGTCATTTGCAGATTTATACCAGGAACATAGATATACTGTTCCCATGTTATACCAACACTTGGCAAACTTGGCCTTGAAAAAACGGGTATTGTATTATGGGATTAGTCTACATTGTGAAATGTTGTCCGCGTCACCATTGACATCAATATTGGAAATTTCCACACAGGAAATGACATTATGACATTATGAACACCTTATTAAAGGTTACACATACATTCCTAATGATGTGATAATTTTACTTGTCATGATGTATTGAGTAAGACAATGTGTTCTATCTTATAGACAGGATCTCTAGACATGGTCTGTATGCATGATAAATCTGATGTAGGGGAGATCAAAAGAAAGTAGGATCAACAATTTATAAGTTTGACTCTTTTATATAAAAATATACAAAAAAATAAATATCAAATATAAACAATCTATAAATTATGAGATTTTTACAACAATATAACAATAATAGGTGGATTATCAACTCCTTTGTAGAATACAATAATAGGCTACATGCTAACGGAGAACCTAATTCCCTCTACAGAGATACAACACTGACAATCTTAACTAGATTATCAACTCCAATACACCACGTGACTTCAGTCGGATTTCTGATTCGATAGAACCTTTACGATGGCCAATGTCGGATTTCAGATTTTATAGAAAATGATTGTCATGTATGATTTGAGTCACGAAATGAGGAGTGGCCATACACCATTACTTGGTTGCTGATTTATTTCTATTCCTCTAATACTGATGTTTTGAGATTGTCCTTGGGCGGAATCTACCGAGCTCAACTCTCCGAGATCTTTTTGGTATTTCTCGTCATTCATCGTCATCTTTCGGAATTAACTCAAGCGGTTAACTAAGACTGGCAACCTAATGTTCTCATTCTTTCCAGCCAGTGGAAAATGGTCCAAATTTGTAAACCAGTCGTCTACCGTCGACTCGTTCGAGAATGCCTCGTTTGTAATAGTACCTGAAAGTGCAAATAAACGGACGTTTAACAAGAGATAATAAAAGCAAACAAATCTCATTTAATATGATAAAATCATCATGCACAATTCTACATATAATCACTCACCAAATCATGCAATATTGAGATTAGTTATCGATTGGTCTTTAAACTTACTGTGTTTATTATTTGAAAAAAATGTTTATTATGTAATTATATTTATTTACACGTCTATATTTAAAAATTACAAGTACAAAAATTAAACTGTTGACTACTTAATACATTTTTCAATTATTCAATTTCTATATTTCTTTAAATTGCAAATTTAAACATAAGGAGATGTGGTAACTATTTAAATAAAAAGTAGGTGTTATAGAATAAGAAATAAAAAAAATAGAATTAGCAGTTTGGAAGAAAAAACGAAAAAAAGAATTAGTGCAAAAAAAGAGGTTTAAAAGGAAAAAATAAATGAAATTGATTAAGTTAGCATGTGAGTAGAATTTAAAAAGAGGAAAAGAAAAAGTAGAAAAGAAAATGTGTTGCAAAAAGTAAAGAAAAAAGAATGTGTGAACTATTATAATTTGTTACGAAGTTAGACACAGAAAAAGACAGATACAACATGAAGCCCATAACCAAGCAAGCATGTTAGTGCACACAATATATAAATATTAACCTAAAGCATTCTCTACACCTCTTTCCATCCATAAGCTTTTGGACCGAATCTAAAGCATAATTTCTTCGGGAATTTGCCAGATTTTGGCACTTCAGCGAAGTAGCCAGCTGATCTACAGAACCTGCACATGGAAAAGGCAAACATTAGATATTGTCTTACTATGGAGACCCTCTAACCTCATCATCTTATCAATTATTCCACTTTCTTTTAAATAAATACAAGTTTCCTTACAGTCAAAGAGTCAATATTTTGTCACTTTAAGTGGATATAACCATTGAACAAAAAATAATAAATATTATTGAACAAATATGCAACGATACATTTGACATCGCTTCCCATGCTACCATTGTCTAACTTTAACATGCTTTACTAGCTCTGTATATAAACACCTACCTCATTGCTCGGCTCAGCTTCTCGTAAGTCATGCCTGGATTGTTCTTTTTACGTCCCCACATCTTGGCAACAGCTTCAGACTGCACGAATCTGAAAACTCCTGCTTCTTTATCTTCCCATCTCAATAATGTTGGGTTCAAACTGGGATCTTTTAATAAGTCTCTCACAAATTCCCACAAATGATTGCCCTTTGAACCCTGACCAACACGTCGTCCCTTTTTCGGTTTTGTTTCTGTTGGGGACACTGGTTCGTCCATAAACACACCTTCGTCACTCGATACACTGGATTGTGGACGTGTTCGTTGATATGGCGGTAATAATGGAATGTCGGTACAGGAATGATTTGATAGTGACAAAAATCGTGATCCGTCGTTGCTGATATCGCTTGATCGGTCAGATTCTGGAAATAAAAATAGTAGCCATTAAGTTTAATTTGATAAATAATATAAAATGAAATATTTGATACTAGCTATATAATTTATTTATGTATACTAGTTAAAATTGTTAAATTGTTTAAATGTATTATGTAAGTTGTCGTTCAAGCATCATTTCCCCATAGTAAAAATCCAGCCTTAAGAAATTTTCAAATTAATCTCAATGCACTGATCAAGAATAAAATAAATGGACACGACCAATAAATGTTGACCCCTTACCATCTTCACTGATATAATCTAAGACTTGATCTCCGATTTGTAAGAATGCATCAGGGATGTTAGATGGATCGTCGTCAAAGGGGATCCACATTCCTCCGATCTGTACTTTCCTCATACCATCCATATCGTCAATCTTTGTTACAAGGTTTAAATTCTCCTCTAACATTTCTATAAAGAAAGATATAAATAATAAATAAATAGAATACAAATTATCATTATTATAATAATAATAATAATAATAATAATAATAATAATAATAACAGACTAACTGATCTTCTTAAAGTAAATTGATAAAAAAAAGGTTGCCTCCCCCTTTTCCCTTCAATTGTATGAGTTATTCTCCTTTTCTCTCTTTGTTATTCTATTCACTTATTTTTAAACTACAGCTATATAAAATTTATTAAATTTATAGTGATATGAAAATGTTTTGTAAACTTACTTTCTGTTCGTGTATCTATGTTGACTGGTTCAATATTTTCTGAGATTTGGTACATTTTGTAGAACTCTGGAACATTTGTGTTCAAATAATCTGTTGTATAGTCACATGGTGCAGGTTCAATAAAACGTCCTGAAATCATAAATAACAGAGAACTGCAAATAATGTACTCAACTTGTAAATAACAGTTTATTGTATAAAGTTATTCCTAATTTATGTGTAAATCTAGACAACATTTTGTGAACACTCTGACGTAAAATGACACCAAAAATGATTTATCAAACTGTTTTAATTAGTCTGCACTACAGAAATAAACTTTTATCTTTTTTGTCACCCATTCATTATTTTTCATGGATTTTGAACAAAACAAGCATTAATCTGAAGAAATTTACCTTGATTAAGACAACTACGGAATGTGTCGTACAAAGACTTTCCATAATAACTATCACAGTCAAGGAAATCTGCCAGAGTCATTCTGCAAAGCTGAGACCCGGTAATGTTCTGGAATTTCTCGCCTCTGATTGGGGATTCACTTTCTGGGAACAGTTCATCAGCAACATAGTACACCCAGTCTAAAACTTCCCTGCTTTCCCAATGTTCTGGATGTTTTCGTGTCCAGCTCAATAATTGTGTATTTTCACTTTGTTCAGTGTATTCTGAAAACGATAATCATCAAGAATATAAATACCATGTTAAAATTTAACTTTAGTTTTTAACTTTATCTTTTTCAAATAAAAATCATGTTTACTTAGTTATTTATGAAAACAAAAAAATTGCTTTCAAGTAATTGATTCAAACAGTCAACAAAGTATAATAAGTTTAGTATATATTTACCCATTTTGGTTGATAAATCCATGAATGTTTTAGTTTCGTATTCTGCTGATGGACTGCAGCAGCCGTATATTTTCTCTTGTTTGATAATCATTGGTTCTTGTTCATGGAAAGACAATTCAGATTCTGACATGTCGCTATGGTAACCTTCAGATGGAACCTTCAAAAACAAACGTAATAATTGTTCAGTTAAATTCATTTTCAAACAAGTCTTTATAAACAACGAACTGATCACTTCACACATGTAAGGAGTAAATGAACAAAATTAAATTTAAACACTTATTTTATTCAATTTTGAAAAAATTCACCAAACTGGATTACATATTCGGGGAAATGATTTAGAAATTAAATGATATTACAATTCTCACAGACTATAAGATATAATCCTTTATTTATATTTTAATAAATCCATTATGAATAAGGCATGATTAACCTATAGACTTTGTCCACCTTTTAAAAACTATAAGTAAATACAATAAATGTGTGCAAGTTTTCTTCTCAACATCACATAATAGAAATAAACCATCCATGCATTATGTTGGTAATTTGTATTGATTTCTATTTTTGATTTTCATTTCTTCAATTTATAACATTCTTCAAGATATTGATTATTTAATATTTTTTTCTTTTATCCTTTTTACGTTTGTTTATATTTGAATTATACTTACTATTTGTGGAGATGAAGCCATATCAATGAGATCGTCCTGACTTAGGGGGAACTGTGGTGAAATGGGTCTGAAATACATAGAATGATAACGATGTAAATCTCCTATGTCAGTGGTATAACTAGTTGTAGCACTCATACTGTACATTATATGATTAAAGTCCGTTAGTCTGAGAGAGATGTTGTATAGATGGTAACTTATTGCACTGTATGAAGTAAGCTTATAAGTCCGAATGTTTTATAAGATTTCGGTCTCTTTACACCGTTTTCTCATTAATTACAAATTACAACTATGAAATCTTACGGCACGCGGCATCATTTTATAAACCGACAGCCCTCCAATAATCAAAAGACATTAAAGGCCTAAAGCATTTGTAAGATTGTAACCAATATATGACTACAAAGTTTTCGGAGTTCCATCCCACGTTTTCTGCGACGATTCTACCCGAAATTCCTGTAGGCCATATATCTACCTGTCGTAAGTAAAACTTTGATTGATCATTTGACAAGAGCTTTAACACTGTAAACAGGCCAAATCTTGGAAAACTCTAATCGCTATCATCTTTAAAATTGAAAAATAGCCTCTGGTCATTTTATGAATTTTATGTAGATATGATGATCCTTTATGCAATTATCTGTGCATAAAAACGGATCACTGTTTACTTATTAATAAGATAACATCACGCTTAAAAATGTCAAAATTTAAAAATTTCCTGAAAAAGTGTAGGATTTGATGTTAAAATGTCAAAGTGCATTTGGCATTTATCGATTAATAAGACATGGCGAAGATTAGCATCACGAAAATCGATGGCAATATTAGGTCAAATTATGTTGAGTCTTCAGATTATTGTTTTCAATCATTATATATGTTAGAATCTTTGTGTATATGTTCATTAAAAGCAAACTGTACTCTTCAGTGCAGACATAGTTATGTTATATGTAAAATGACATTGGCTTGAAATAGCAGTAAATATTAATGTCTCTTTTGTTTTTGTAGCTGCCATTACAAAAAGGATAGAGTAAAAACAGCATGTTTATTTATTAAATTATATTAGAAGAATAACTTTGAATTAAATAAATAAATAAGTTTATAATTCAGATGACATTCATAAAATATTCTAAAAATTTATAAATAAAAAAAGTATAACACTAAAAAATCAATTATCTATCATATGCAAAGTATAATAAATAAATCACATACCGATTATTAAAGATGCTTTTGACTGCTGATGTTGCAGACGGTTGACAGAATATTTTAAAATTAACACTTTACTATCCTACATTTAATTCATTTGTAATATTTATATGTGTATTAGTTTACTATATACAATCTGAAGCCACGTGATACAGAAATATTGGATTGAAGGGGAAATTCCCGTTCTGAGTACACTGGATCTCATTGGTCTGACGTGAACTGCTTTTTAGGTCATCGATTTAGCTTTTTAACTAGCTGTACAGCATTATTGTCTAGTCTTAACCTTGGATGATTGAGTTACAAATAACGTTGCTTTAAAGTGTCCATTCATAAATTACTATTTTGTGAAATAATTCGGATAAAAACAAATTATTTTATTTTCAATAAATATAAATCGTATTCCCTTTAAATAGTATTGACCTGGTTTTAGGTCAGTCAGTAAGGACATTAAGAAACAGGTGGGGTGTTTTGTGGTTTATGACAATGATACAAGCTATGAATTATACATAAAATATACATGTAGGTTATAACATATAAATGCAGTACAGTGGATTGTTATTAAAGCTTTAAAGTCTTTAAGCTAAAATACGAATTAAGGGTACATGGTACTGAGCCAGCAACCATACAACAATAACACAGAAAAGACATCTCAAGGTATAATTGTCAATCATAAATTCTAACTGTTTATTGGAGAGTCAAGTTGATTGATTTTTAAAAAGGGGGATGGAATTTTCATCTTTTAATCTTGCTAGTACGGGGTATTTATTTCCCTTGTTTACGCAACTAATTCCTGCTATTCATTTTCATGCTATTTTGTTAGTTTTCGTAAAAAAAATTTCAGTTATCAGCAGGCCAGCTTATTCTTTTTCAAAATCCTCCTAACCGTCCCCTATAATAGCAAATGGTCATCCCTTAGGGGAACGACCACTTAACATCAAAGGTGGGTTGGGGAGGGGATTATGTTTTTTCGTAAAAAAAATCTTCTGATTCCCAAAATGATGATAAAAAAAATCTTCTGAATCCTGATTTTGCCCATACCTCAAGTACCTTGTAGTGTTAAATTTTGTTTGCTTGTTAGCGTTGAAAAAACTAAATAAACTCTCTAACAGAAAACCATACCCCTCCTTTTGAAGGTAACAGCTGCTCCATTTTGCAATTTATTAAGCCTTCAAACACTCCTTAAGGCCCATGTCAGTTAACCGCTGATACTTTCAATACTTTTACATATATATTCCTTCAGTACCAAAATTCGGGTAAATGTTAAAAGTAAAGTAAGTTAAAGTCAAATCAACTTATTTTTCCATCAATTCGTGCAATAGTACAATTTAAAAATTGGTGCATTTTAGAACTACTGTAGACCATCTTTTATGACCTTTTAAATTCAGAAAAAAAAGAAAAATAACTATTAAAAAAAAAATGACAAGAAGTCGATAGACATTTTTTGTTTGTTTATTAATTTATAATATAAACTCAAACGTGATTCCATAGGTGTAATACACTACAAACGTGATTTCTTTTCAGCTGCAATTTAAATATTTGAATGCATTTTTTCACAATTTGCTTTTAAAAGTACCTATTCAGGGTGCTCCTATAGCGTATATCGTGAACAACTGCCAGCAAAGAAATTCTTTCAATTCAATTTGACAATGAACGGCAAAAAGGGGATTTTTGTTAAACAAACTAAAATCAATTTTATCAGCTTATAGATTGGTTTACGTTACCTGTATTTTTAAACTCTGTTGTACATGTACTAATCAGCTGACTAGGGAAATCTACCTAAAAACTGATCAAGCGAGCTAGGTACTAGACGTATCAGATATTCTCAGTGTTTGTAAGCTATAATTATCAACGATTATAGAGCTAAAGAGCTGTGTGTATTGCTGTACAATGGTCAAGAATTTCAGAAAAAAAATGCTTTGACAATAAAAAGTGTTTATGCAATCTAGTACATTATAGGTGTCGATATATTATATCTATATGTCAGACTAAAATGACATCACCAGGGCGTAATGCTAAATTCTAGGGTTGTTAACTAATTTATTTCTTTATAGAAGTTCAATTTCCTTAACAATAAGATTTTTCTTTTTCATTGCAATACAATTTGAAATACTTTGCTTATAAATAAAAGCATTACATACTTAATATATCACAAAAGAAGGTTTAGAACTAAGAGACACTTGTAACTAGATTATTTAATGGTAAATGACGGAAAAATCGCATGTTAGAGGCAAAAAAACCCACGAGAATTAAAACCCACGATTGTTTACTACTACATTTTATAAGCTATGCAATGATCTCAAAGTAAAAATATAATTCGAGAGGGAAATTATAAAAGTCCTTGATGGAGTGATGATTGTTTAACGTCCAGTGGCAACTATTTCATTCATGCATTTAAGGACAAAAATAATTTCCCATAACAAAACAAAACCATATATCAGTCATAGTGCATCTGTAGTACAACAGCTTCAACATGATTTATTATAGACATAAAAATAAGTCATAGTGCATCTGCAGAACAACAGCTTCAACATGAGATGAAGTGTATGTCCGTCAGGAATTGATTTTTTCAGTCAGTTCTCTCATTATTCTTAATAGAATGGTATTTTATATTTATATATTGTCTGTCTTATATTGTGTATTTACTATGTATGTTCTGTATATGTATGTATTGCAAGTAGTGAGACTATAATAAAATATTGAATCTTTAATCTATATACAATCATATATTGATCATCGAATTCGTAATTGTATGATGCAAAATTATGGGATGTTGTTTTTGTTTTTCTAAGAAGATCTGTCTTATTAAAAAAAAATAATTAGCCAGACTTTGCATAGACTGCTGCAATGATATCGTATGATTTTTTAAAAGACTTTGTTTTACTTATTGTTTCAATCGTGCTATCAGGTTTATCGATATTGATCAGTAAATAAATCAATGATTTATATATATTGGAGAGATTGGTGTAATAAATACATACATTATTGTAAATATTAGTATATTACATCTTTTGAACTATATATCCTGCAGGCTACACAGAATATTCAAAAACATTGTAAAACACCTGATACTTTTAATCGTAAATATTTTTATAATACACACTTTGAAGTGTTACTCCAGGCATACGTTTGTAAGTATAACACCAACACCAAATTCAAATATTTAACTTGATATAAAAACAAAAACAAATAAAAACAAATTATTCCCTTCCTAGAAAGCTTGAACAATAAAGAAGCAAGGTCCTTCACATTACCGCAGAAATATATTTCTATAAATGAAACTGAAGTACACTGATACAGTACAATTGTATTGATAATAAATGTAGGTGTATATAGACATTTGTACAAATTCATCTATGTTTCTAAGTATCCATTTAGGAACATAACACTTGTACTGATAGAATTCGACACGGAAAATATCCCCCACAAGAATCATTATCTATTCGACAAGGAGTTTTTCAAGTTTCTGTACAGGCAAAATAAATATACATGCAAGAAGATGTAGTATGAGTGCCAATGAGACAACTATCCACCCAAAAGCATTATTCGCATTAAATTGGTTTTCTTTCAATAAAAAGTTCAGACAAAGTCAAATGATTCAAAATAAAGCAACTTTAAACAGCAAATTACAATCACCACTAACACATTCTAGAAAAAAACAAGGATTAGAACAAAACCTTTCGGATCTCGGGTTAGCGTTGCGTCTTGCTTTTTACACAGACTAGACTATAAGTGTTCCTCGTTTCTCTTTTTTTTTTTAAATAGATTAGACCTTTTGTTTTTCTGTTTGAATGATTTTTACACTAGTAAGTTTTGGGGCTCTTTATAGCTTACTGTTCGGTGTGCGCCAAGGCTCCGTGTTGAAGACCGTATAATTTGACCTATAATTGTTTACTTTTATAAATTGTGACTTGATATAGAGTTGTCCCATTGGCACTCATAGCTCATCTTCTTATATCTATAGAACACACATGTTTTAAACAGTATATAAAATGTATAAAAAAAATACTGAGCTCTAAGGTTAATTAAAAAGGGAGCCATAAAAACCTGACAAAATCAAGAGTTAGCAATCAACGTTCCGATTGAAAAGCATTTGTCATGTTCCTGACTCGGTACAAGATTTGTCTGAAGAAAAAAAGGTCGCTAAACCTGGTGTTATTGTTAGCTTAACTTCATACTTGTATTAAGGTTGTTCACATATCTGCTATATTATCAAAATCAGCATGATTAGGGGAGCAACCCAAAGAGACATAAACGGTAAAAGTGACATTAGTTGAAATCAAACAGCTAAAATTGTATAAACATACGTCACAAATGCCCCCGCAACATTCAGATTTTGCAATTGTAAAGTCTTATTTTGCGTTTTATTCAGGGATTTGTTGTTAGTTGCTGTCTATCTTAATTCTTGTTTTTTTTTTTATCATCAATTGGTTGCCTTTCCGTTTGATTTCTTTAACATGTTGTCATTTCGAGCCTTGTGTAGCTGTGGAATTTACGGTGTGGGTTTTGCTCATTGTTAGAACACTATATAGTGACCTATATGACTGTTTCAGTTGGCTTGTGTCGTGTTAGGTTGATTTCCTATGCACCTTCGGAATATACAAATGTTTTCACATATTTGGAAATTAGTTAAATAACGGATGGGATCTAAGCAGTTTATTGTCGATTAGTCTTAATTTTAAACACTGTTATAGAAATTAAAAGTGTAAAACCGTTTTTATACTTTCCATTTCCCATTTTTCTTTTTTCTTTGTTTAAATGATTTTATAAAAAACAATGCTTTGTCTGAATGATTTAAAAAAAAATTCTTGTTTGAATGATTTTATAAACCGACTTATAGTCCACTACGTTCCTTTTTCCTGCACTTACACTAATTCAGAATAAAAAGTAGAATACAGCAATGCATTTATAGGACATTTCGATTTCAATTGTATTACATGCAAACAATGTAAAATTTATGATTTCCGTACTATAAATTTCCTCTGTAAAACAAACAAAAAACAATGTACTATTTTTATCTTCCGTACTGTAAATTTCCTCTAAGGAAATAAAAATGTGAACGATAAAAAGATTATTTCATTTTTATGCAAACTTGGATTAAAGTATTAGTAGAATTGCCTTTTTCAAATACAAATGAGGTGTGTAAATGTTGATTGTATATAATATTTTCTCATCTATGGTCTCGTAAATGTAACACAACCCTGCTAAAAAGGGATTTCGTTTGTTTATATTTTTTGCTATATGTTGTTGATATCTTGGACTAATTCATTGAATCTATTTGTCCAAGTTGATAAAACTGCTTTTTTTATGTATATCAATTGTTTGTGTTTTTTTTCTATACACCATTGAGAAGTGCCTTTACTGACATATACAATGTAGATGCCAAACGACTGAACAGATAAAGCAAAGAAGTTGATGATATATCATTACATGAAACAAAATTAATACAAGCACGTCACAATAGCCACAGCAAAATACATTATTTCAGAGGTGTCTTCACCTCAATATCCACAGTTTATAAAGCTTTAACATGTACCAAAACTAATGATACCTCACTGTGCACTGAAGTTCATGACGGCCCTAAGCACCGAAAAGAGAAGAATTTTTTGATAAATTTCGGTAATGCTACATCTATATGTTTTTATTTAAAAACCTGAATATCAACACATATATTGCCTTATTCTGTAAAAGTATAGTTGTCTCTTAAGCCAAATATTTATGACACCATGGTGCCATAAAACATTTAAATTATATATTGACAAGCTGGAATATAGCTGTAGGCTACACTGGTATAGTATTGAAAAATTTGTTAAGAAAAGCCATAAAAAAAAACATATATTTTACCAATTCTAAACATGTCCATGAGGTTAGATTTATTTTAACGCATGCATTTTCAATCTTTAATATGAGTTAGTTATACATGTAACTCACTTAGTTATACATGTAACTCACTCATGTAAAGTTGGTCTTAGATGGATTTGACTTTTTAGGTTTATGTTGGTCGTATAGCTCATCAATTGTTTCGGTTTATATGAACTCTTGGCTTTCAAATATTTGGCTCGAGCGTTTCTGATGAAGTTAAATTCAGACAAGCGTTTCGGACGCATGAAATGAAGTTAAATTCAGACAAGCGTTTCGGACGCATGAAATATATAGAGAATAATACATGGCAAAATCCGTATCATATGTCGTATCATCCCGAGACATCAATATCAGCCCAAGGGCCTTTAGGCCCGAGGGATGATATTGGTCGAGGATGATACGGCATGTGATACGGATTTTGCCATGTATTATACGCTTTATCATATATTTTAACAGAAGAGTATTATATTATATGAACTGTTTTCTGATCCATAACACTGGGTTACCTTCAGTTCTACTTTTTTCTTGTTTCAAAGGCCTTTAAAAAAAAGAACTGCTCAATTACTTATCCGAAGCACCTGGGTTATTAAAAATATTTTGTTTATTATTGTATTTATATGTGTGTTTTGTATTTTTTAAAGTTGCATTTAGTGTGCCTAAAATATGAAAACTTGACGTTCGTGACGTCACTAACAATATGAAAACTTGACGTTCGTGACGTCACATACCAAACAATGACGTCATTTAAAAAAATTACCCATTTTGAGGAAAAATTTTCTTGAGCAAAAAAAAACATAATTGACTTCATGTAAAAAAAAAAAAAAAAAAAAAAGTAGGGGTGTGATAAAGGGTAGAGGTGTGATAAAGGGTATGCGATAAAGGGTAGGGGTGTGATAAAGGGTATGCGATAAAGTTGCGCGATATGGATAAAACAGCAGGCTATTTATCAAATATGCAAAACTACTGTATTTACTACTAAACATATGATAAATATATATATATATTAATTTGTTGTGTTTATATTTTATCAACCGTTAACCATTTGATATTGGGTTCGTATTTTTTTCAAATACGTTATATTTTACTTTTTCTCGAAATTCTCGAAGGTTAAAAAAAACATTATTGTTTTCCGGAGGAATCGGAGGCTGGTGGTTTAAATAGTCTGTTGTATTACAAACATATTTTATTGTCGAAATAATACATGACAAAAGGATAGGACATACGTTATATATTCGGTTTGGGAAAGGGGGGGGGGGGTATTTTGGCGACTTCTTTAAAATCATGTCAGTGGTGGAGCAAACCAAAGTTCACAAATATTTAGATTTCACAGCCGTTTAACATATTTTGATAAGTAAGCGGCTATTCCTTTCGAGAGAGAAGGTCGTTTTCTTCCATAAAGAGATGCACTTAAAGACTGACTGTTACATATTTATCAATAGTAAGTTCTAAGTTTACACAAAATTCTCAAACTATTGTGTAATTGTGTAATTTGGAAGTAACAAACAAATCTATTTATTGTTATAACTACAGAGTCTTTCAAAGAAATACGATTCTACGTTTAAATACATTTAAGAGTATCTGATGAAATGTTCTAACTGAAATTTGATTGTATAGATTCTTGTAAAATAACAATGTCAAACTGTTTCTTTTGCTTTAATATTTACACGGTTTGTTTGCGTGTACTTATGTTTGCAACAACAATATCTATTTTAAGTGGAATTTTTTTTTTTTTGCTTCAAAGAATTGAAAAGTCCTTCTTAAACCTCAAACCTTTCCCTTTGTTTATTAGTATGTTTATATTTTGTCTGTGGGGACTTATGTTTAAAACTGTTATGACACAACTTAGAATGCCACGAACAACTTAGAATGCCACGAACAACTTAAATCAAACATAAATATAAAATAGAAGATGTGGTATGAGTGTTAATGAAACAACTCTTCACAAAAGACCGAATGACACAGAAATTAACAACATTACGTTGAGTTGTATAATTACTGAACTATATATAAAATCTTTTTTATTTGTAATAGCTCCAAATGTTCATTATTGTAGTTACATGTAGTGGGGGTAAATAATGTCGTTCTAGAATGGAAGGTCACAACTACTTCTGATCAAGATCAGTACCTAAAACAAAACTAGTATGGTTATCATTTTAATGTGAATTCACCTGCCTTATCATAATTAATTACAAACTTTAAATGAAATATATCACTTCATAAATTGATTAAATCAAAACGCTTTTCTGAATTGACCTTCAGCAGCAACGATTTACCACTAACATTTGCAAGCCAGAGTTGTACAATTAGTTGCACGTTTGAGGGATATGTCACCAAAAGGATAGAAGAAAATTTTTTAATTCCCTTCAAGTCAATTTGCCTAAAGGAATTCGAACCTCAGTTTCTTATAATTCCCAAATTTATTCAAGTTGAATGTTGGAAAGGCATACTTTGAATCATGTCAATGCTTAGGCACTGACTAATGAGCTGATGTTGCCATCGTATACTAGCAGTCCATCAGCTGCGATATCGACCCAGTACTATATGTAGCATATTCAAATAACACCATAAGATTTGTGAAACTGAATCGCTGTAATGAATTTACTTTCGTCAAATATTAAATAGCTATTTTATTTGCAATAACTATTTTTTTATGATAATTCCTTTCGGGGAATATGTGGACATTTTCTAGTAAGAAGGTCATTTTAAAAGTCCTGATAAAAGACATTTAAAAACTGACCTTTTCATAACTTGGTCATATTTAATTCGCATAGTTTAAACTGGAAGTACCAAATCTATTTTTAGTGGAAATTTTCACCTAAACTTTAAAGAATTAGAAAATCTGACCTTCTTAGCCCTCAATTTTTTTTCTTTGTTTATTAGTATTTCAAAATGTTAGTTTGTTGTGCGAATTTATGTTTGAAATTATCAGGACATAGTTTACATAGATACGGACAACTATAATGAAATAATTATTTTGAAATTAAATAGAGTCGAATTATTAATCAAGTATATATAAACTTCTTCAAAAGTAATAGATCTCCATGCTTATATGTAGTGAAGGTAAATATTATTGTCTTTGAAGGAAGGTTACGATTTCCTGTCATCAAATTCAGCACCTGGAACAAACCTATGCTGACTATCTAAATATGATTTGACTAGCCCTTCTAGATGTGCACTTCCCTTTAGTCTGATGACTTATGAAATCCTGATTGTTTCGCACGATAACAATTAGAAATGCTTTCTCGAAAGTTATTATTGTTATCATTTTATTGATAGGTCTTTAACTTGAGCATCTAAATACCGGTATTTGACTTGTCATTCCTTTTTTCGTTTGACTATGACATATTATTAACCAACTAAGTACAATATTGCCAACAATGAATGTTTATTAAAAATTACATATTTTCTATAATGGCCCTGTTTTTCTGTAATGGTCCTGTTTTTTTCTGTAATGGCCCTGTTTTTTTCTGTAATGGCCCTGTTTTTCTGTAATGGCCCTGTATTAATGCCCAGCATTAATGCCCAGCTTGTCTGTATTAAGCCCAGTTTTTTAGTATTTTATTTAGTTTAGTAACCAGCAACCATCATTCAGGAACCATATAAAGGGATCACTGTTCATCCTGTTTTTCAACACATAACCTCTTTCAACTTAATATCTTGGATATTTGGTATATTTAAAGCTTTATCATGAGTGTGAAGTACATTTTTCAAACTAAACTTTCATTAAAAGAGTAAGAGGATACATAAAGTTGGCAGCAACACATACACTTTTGGTCAGTTGGTTAATTAATGTATTAATTAATGGATGTTTTAATATGGCCCTGTTATATGTCCTCGGTCAGTAATAATGGCCTCGGATGTCTGTAATAGCACTCGGCGTTGCCTTGGACCATTACAGACTTCCTCGACCATTATTACAGACCTTAGACATATAACAGGGCCATTATAAAAACACCCATTCATACTATAGTAATAATGTAACTGTTTTATAGTATTGTATACTCATCAATGGTTATTTCCTTCTTGATTCTTCATTAGTATTACTTAAACTCATCATAGATACCCGGCTTTAAATTTATATAGAAGCGCGTTTCGTCAACAAAATACTCAACAGTGCAGCTCGAATAATAAAAGTTAATAATTCCAAAATATGTGCTAAGTTAAGGAGTACCCTAAATTCCATATGATTTTGCAAATACAGCTAAATGAATATATTCCTGGGAAAGAACATCTTTAGAATTTCAAACATTTCAAAATTTTGCATGCATGTAAACAATAAACTACATTATCAACACGATAGCATCGATATGCACGTCAACATATTAAAACATGTGTTTTGTGAAATATGGTGAACAAACACCTATACAAAATATTTTTGAATAACGTATATATAACTTTATTTCTGTTAACATTTAGTGCTAGCCACAAAACACCGACTTATCCCACAAATATATACCTATACTTTTTAAAAACTAGAGTAGTAATGTAAGAGCGTACAACATGACAGTTTAATATGCCATTCGTTCCATAATTATTTTTTTAAAACATTTTAACTATTTACTGTATAATAGTAATTACCTTGTTTTAGTTCTACTAATCGTTTTTTAAAATACAATTTTGTACCAATATTTCAGTTTTGGAATAGTTACGTTTGGAGTTCTTACGGTTTTTTTAATAGAAAACCAAAGGATATATGGTATCTATCAATGACACAAAATCAATACATGCACAGAAACACCCCTCCCCCCACAACGCCTTTGTTGGTTTTCTTTGTCTCAAAATCATATTTTCAAGTTTTGTTTTATCTTGATTTTTTTTAGTTGGAAGTACGAGATTTGAATATAAGTATACAACTATTGGTTCTTATTCACCACATTTTGTTCCAATATTTATTAAATAATGGAAAAACACAAATATTCTAATGTTTGAGTATTTGGGACGGGAATTAAACAGATTTAAACACGCTTTATGATATGAATCAAATGTAATAACTAGCTCAGTGATATTTCTGTTTAATTCTGTCCGCCTTTTCAACCATGCAACCTAGTTTGTAGCTTAATATTTCCTAATTCCGGGTACCTTGGAAATTTATGTTCTATTTATAGAGGAAATTTTATCGTCTAGGGGAATGTTTTGACATCACGTTCACATTATAAATTATATAACAATATTAATGAGGCTACCATGATTTATACAGTTTGTTGTATACATTTTTAAAATATCAAAATACATTATGCTCCTTCTCCCCTAACTGACCTTTACATAGGTCAAAAAGATAATCAGAGATGGTTCGAGTATCCATTATATGCAAATATGTCAATCGACAATTGGCATACAAGATTTAATAAATTTACATTAGAAGAACATACACCTTATTGTGAGTCCCGTTTTGTTGGAAATTGGTTGTTATATTTCTCTATGCATGAATGATAAAATTTTCTATTTTCCATACACCCCTTAGATCATCCGGGTTTCGGATTTGTTTCTGTTGTAATCTTTATCAACAGCCCAGTAGTCAACACTTCGGTGTTGAAAAGAATATCAACTCTATGGTCATTTTTTATAAATTTGCTATTTGCAAAAGTATGAATTTTCAAAGTACTAAGGATTTTTTTTTACCCCAGGCGTATTTACCTTAGTCGTATTTGGCAAAACTTTTTGGATTTTTTAATTCTCAATTCTCTTCAACTTTGTACTTGTGTTGGCTTACTAAATATTTTTTATCTGAACGTTACTGATGAAAGACGGGCGAAAGATACCAGAGGGACAGACAGTCAAACTCATAGATTGAAAATAAACTGACAACGCCATGGCTAAAAATACAATGACACACAAACAAATAATAGTACAGAAGACACAACACGATGACGAGTCTTATGTAAACGAAACGCGCGTCTGGCATATAAAAGTATAAGCCTGGTACCTTTGATAACTGTTTACAACACTGGATCGATAACACTGCTGGTGGACGTTTCGTCCCCGAGGGTATCACTAGCTCAGTAGTCAGCACGTCGGTGTTGACAAGGATATCAATTATATGGTAATTTTTATAATTTTACTGTTTGAAAAAGTATGAATTTTTCGAAAAACTAAGGATTTTCTTATCCCAGGCATATATTACCTTAGTCGTATTTGGCACAACTTTTTGGAATTTATGTTTTCAATGCTCTTCAATTTTGTACTTATTTTAACTTTATAACTATTTTGATCTGAGCGTCACTGATGAGTCTTATGTAGACGAAATGCGCTTCTGGCGTAACAAATAATAAGCCTGATACTTTTGATAACTATCTAGTTGATTTTCGTCTATGTTGTGTTAGTTAGACTATTCGTCTTTATAACACTCTTTTGCCGATACAGTTTATATTTTATATTTTATATTTTACTTTTTCTAACACATGGTGTCCCTTATGAACCCACATGCAGCTTCTCAGGAATTATAGTCTTTAAATTTGTTGATTTCAGCGTTCTTCATTAGGATAATCTGAGGAAAACATTTCACGCAAGCCTTAATAATAAAGCTTTATTTACATATTCTATCGAACAAAAATATGAATTTGCACGTTTTGATTTTAGTATAAAAAGTAAAATCCCAAAAATACTAAACTCCGAGGAAAATCAATTTGGAAAGTCCATAATCACATTGTAAAATCAAATAACAAAACCCATCAAAAACGAATGGACAAGAACTGTCATATTCATGACTTGGTACAGGCATTTTCAAATGTAGAAATTGTATAAAATATACTTAACTCCTATTCATTCTGTAAAATGTTATAAAAAGTCCAAAACCAAATCAAAATGCATGTACCAAGTCAGGAACATGACAGTTGTTATCCGTTCGTTTGATGTGTTTTAGATTTTGATTTGGTTTTGGACTTTTTATAACATTTTACAGAATGAATAGGAGTTAAGTATATTTTATACATTTTCTACATTTGAAAATGCCTGTACCAAGTCATGAATATGACAGTTCTTGTCCATTCGTTTTTGATGGGTTTTGTTATTTGATTTTGCCATGTGATTATGGACTTTCCGAATTGATTTTCCTCTAAGTTCAGTATTTTTGGGATTTTACTTTTTATTATAATCTTAATTGTAATAAAAAAGAACAAATAAGTAAACCCATGTTTCTTTCCCGAAAATTGTGCGTAATAAACGTGGTTAGATACTTTTTTCATGAATTAGTTGCATAAACGTATTCCAAGTATGATGATTAACAATCTGTTACGGATATAGGAACCACACATCAGTGAGAGGTATGTTTTCCTGTGACATACACCGCACACCAACACTCCTGATCTAACAACTGTGGGTATATATTAGATCTTGTATGACTATTCTATCACTCAGGTTTTTTTTCTACAATTATACTCAATATAAAATATGCCTCTCTTCTTTTAAACTACTTAATGTTACAAAGAAACGAAAAACAAACTTAACTAAAGAAACGTCAAGACAGTAAAACCAAACCCTAATCTATAAATAATACATTGAAACTATAACTTTTCAACATTATTGTTGATAACATTTTTTAATTCAATATAATTCAACACCACCTAATATGAACCAGAAAAGCTTGCAGAATTGCATTCATCTACAAAAAATCAATAAATCTCTTTTATATCTTAAAACATTTCATAATATTGTAATACATTGAACAATAGATCAATAGCGGAATTTGTTGATTTCAAATACCTAATTTAAAGATATTCGCTAATAAACAGTTAAGACCAATATTGGCAACTTGAATATATCTAACACATTCAATACAAAAAGGTGTAAGTCATATGATTATCCTCTTAGCATTGAAATATAATTTTGTATAAGAAACAAAAATTCAACATTTCTGTACAAAATGCATCATACCGATATTTGTTTATACTAACAAGCTCATGATTGTATTTATTTGTTTATACTATTAAATTAATGTTTGCCAAGTTATTCAATAATATTTTCTATTTTTTATTTCACTTTGTTGCTATTTTGTAATGGCAGTTTTTTAATGTTCACGTCAGTTTATTATTGTTCATTACGTAAATACGACGTTTTGTTTGAAAATTATTATAAATGGCTTCTTATACTGGAATCTATTGTGTCAATGACTAAATCTTCTTTTCAGCCTACATAATACGGTCAGACAAAAGTCCTTTTGTTACTAGGCAATGTGGTTTCTAACTATTTCTTCTTCAAAATCTTCATGCCACGGTCAATAAAAATGGCTTTCTGTCACTAAGGACGTTTCTTTCTAACTTTTTCTTTTTTACAAACCATCATGACACAGTCAGCGAAAGCCGCCTTTTGATACTTGACACGTCAGATTCTAACTATTTCTTTTATAACATCCGCATGACACGGTCAGTAAAAACGGCGTTTTGTAACTGGACACGTTTGATTTTATCTATTTTTTTGTTATTTATCTATTTTCTGTGTTTTAACGCCACTTTTAGGCACCGCTTTGGGGCTTTTTCGCTGCGGACAGTTTTTAATGGCAGAGGAAGCCGGTGCATCCGGAAAAAAACCACCGACCTGCGATAGAAAAACTGATATTCCTAGTCAATCAAGATTGGAGTCGGGTGGACCCGTACGAGCGGGGTTCGAACCCATAACCACAGTGTTGACTTGCTAGTTGTAACAGTAGTAAGTACGTAGACCTCGCGGTCACAGAGTCCCCTTTTTCTTTTTAAAACTCAAATGGCACGGTCAGTTAAAGCGGTCTTTTGTAAATTGATACGATTATTTCAAAGTATTTCTTTTTTTAAACCGTAATGGCTCAGTCAGCCTTTTGTAACTGGACTCGGTGGTTTCTAACTTTTCTTTTTCAAAACCTTATTAATGACACGGTCAGTAAAAGCGATCTTTTGTAACTGGACACAGTGGTTTCAAACTATTTCTTTTTCAAAACCATAATGGCACGGTCAGTAAAAATGGCATTTTGTCACTGTACACGGTGGTTTCTAGTTATTTCTCATTTTAAAATCTAATGGCACAGTCAGTAAAAGCGGTCTTTTATAACTGGACACGTTGGATTCTAACTATTTCTTTTTTAAAACCCGAATGACACGGTCAGTAAAGGCGGTCTTTTGTAACTGGAAATGATAGTTTGTAACAATGTTTCATCAAAGCCTTTCTGACACTGTCAATTGAAGCGGCGTTTTGTAACTGTTTATATTTTCACACGTTTTTGAATCATTTAATCCATCAAAGTGACAAATCACCGTAAAGACGTTATATGTACTAATTACATGTACCTATGGGGCAGGTCGTCAGTTAAAGGTAAAATATCACGATTAATTTACATGTTCAGTTTACATATCATTTGTACCTTTTAATCTACATATACAGAGATACAAGGAACGCGCTACTGTATTAAAAATAGGTTAAAATCTTAAATCTTCTTAGTGTAGTGTTACCTTCTAGTCTCCAGGAGACTGACTGGAGGTTTTCATTTGTGCTCATGGATAATATGGAAACAAAATTATTGTGCATTCTAATAAAGGACCAACGATGGGATTAAACATTTAAAAGACGCTAATATCAATAATTGGATAGAGAACAACATTATATAACCCAACAAAGGTGTAATAAAAAGTAAAAGACTATTTTGATATGTCTCTAAAATACACGTATATACATTTGTATATAAAAAAAAATATATAAATACATGTAAGTTCAAACAGAACGATTTAAACACATGCGATAGATATATGAAGCAACTGTCTCAAGCGAAAGCAAATCTGTGATTTTGTTAGTAGTTATAACCCTGTTTCGTTTGGTTAGTCTTACTCAGTCGTTAATTATAACTTTCTATGTAGTGGTTTGTGAGCGTGTTAGTCTTTTCGTCTATCGTCATGGTGTTGACAGCTCCTTTCAGTCTATTGCTCAGTCGTTAATTATAGCTTTTTATGTAGTGGTTTGTGAGCGTGTTAGTCTTTTTATCTATCGTCATGGTGTTGACAGCTCCTTTCAGTCTAAGATTGTCGGATTCCCTTGGTATCCCAATCATCATCATCATCATCATCATTATCATCATCATCATCACCATCATCTTCATCATCTTCCAATAACGGTCAGGAGTCGTAGACAAAACGAATGTCTTAGGAAGCCCCTCTCCACACTGGTATTTACAGTAACAACTATCTACATGAAAAGGATGTTTATTTTTGTTGTCATTAAGGCCGCAGCTACAAAGAGGCTGGCCGTGAAGTATTCAAGAGTGGCTGAGTTAGTCATTGTTGTTTGCAGCTGGTTCCAATTATGGATAATGTATGGAAAGAAGGATTGTTTGTACACTTCTGTGTTGTTGTAAATCTGCCTCAGTCTGTTCGCATCTTTAGTTCTGTTGTCACTTTTGTTGCTGATAATGTCGGTTTCTGGTATGGAAATCATGCCATTGATACATGATCAACAGGCGATGGTACTTACGTCGGTCTTGGAATGATTCCCATTTAAGAAGCTGAATCATGTTAGTGACACATCCAGGTGTTTTATCTATGTGTTTATTACAGACATAACGGGCTCCCTTTCCTTGTACTTTGTCGAGGCGGTCTATGTCTTCGACTTTTCATTTTCCGCCCGTATTAAACGTTTAAAACAACATACCCGAAACAATCCAAATTGAGATGTGACAAAATGTATCTGTTGAAATAATCTTGTAGAGCATCTTTGAGTTAAGTATTTGGTTTAGCATTGTCTAAAATGTAATTAGTATTTGGTTTAGTATTGTCTAAAATGTAATTAGTAACAAATCTTATCAAATGTCAGAGTTTTATTATTCTAGGTAAAAGTTATTCAGGCGTCATTTCCTATAAAACTTGATACTATTGTATTAAATCAAAAGAAGAAAACAATCCAGCAAAGCATAAACATTCTATTTATTTTATTATCTAGACTGAATTATTAAGTATAAAAGGAAATTGAAAGATACCTAGATTAATTTGATGCATCTTATGCATGCATAATTAAAATTTTACTATCTTCATTGTTAGTTAACTAAACAATAGTACTATTACAAATGACGCGTTTATTTTTTTATGAACACCTGTGTGTAACGAAGATTACTTTACATTTGGTTACTGAAAATTTCTCCCGTATCAATATTTATTTAATAGCATTCCAGTGTACAATATCTTGGGGTTTACTGTCCATTGTCATCGATCAAGTAGGTTTGTGATGCACCCGTGCACGTATAGCCCACCAGCGAACCAGTGGTAAACATATAAAATAAAATTGAAAATGGAAATGGGGAATGTGTCCAAGAGACAACAACCCGACCATAGAACAAACAGCAAAAGGTCACCAACAGGTCTTCAATGCAGAGAGAAATTCTCGCACCCGGAGGCGTCCTTCAGCTGGCCCCCAAACAAATATATATACTAGTTCAGTGATAGTGAACGTCATACTAAACTCCAAATTGTATACAAGAAACTAAAATTAAAAATAATACAAGACTAACAAAGGCCAGAGGCTCCTGACTTGGGATAGGCGCAAAAATGCGGCGGGGTTAAACATGTTTATGAGATCTCAACCCTCCCCCTATTCCTCTAGCATAACAATACGCACATTAAAATATGTCGGCTTACACCTCAAAAGCTAACCAAACCTTTGTACAGACTTTTTCAAAAGGCATATAGTTTTGATACTGTTGTCAGGTCGTTAAGGATTGCACATTTTGGTATTAATATTGATTCACTCATAGGTTCTTCTCAGCGGAATTAAATAAAGGCAACAGTAGTATACCGCTTTTCGAATTTCATAAATCTATAGAGAAAAAAAACAAATCAGGGTCACAAACTAAAACTGAGGGAAACGCATCAAATATAAGAGGAAAACTACGACACAACAGAAACACAACATTAAAATGTAACACACACAGACACACACTATAATATAACAATGGTCATTTTCATCAAACACATTTATTCTAAAACCAGTTGCTGGCATGGTACAGGTTACTTTCTTCCCATATATTGTATGATGGTATGATACTAAATCCCTAACGGGAGGGATTGTGATTGATATTCATATGATGAAGGCATATTTTTTTAATCAGTTGAATTGAGTTGGCATGTCATTAACTGATAGTAATCCTTTGTTAATGTATGTATCATTGTTACCTACTCTGATAGCGGACTTGGACTTCTATTACACTGAGTTTTACTACTCGTACTGCTATGTGTGTCTTTATTCGACATTGGCTAGAGGTATAGGGGAGGGTTGAGATCTCACAAAACATATTATTAAAACCATTATCCCAAGTCAGGAGCCCTCTGGCCTTTGTAAGTCTTGTGTGTTATTTTTAAATTAAAGTTCATTTATGCTTGAAGTTTAGTATGACGTTCATTTTCTCTGAACTAGTGCACATTTTTTATTTTGGGGCCAGCTGAGGTCCATCTCCGGGTGCGCGATCTTCTCTCCGCGTTGAATATCCATTGGTGGCCTTGGGCTGTTATCTGCTCTTTGGTCGGGTTGTTGTCTCTTTGACATATTCCCCATTTTACTTCTCAATTTTAAGCTTACAAGAAACCAATACTGAAATGATACACTATATAACTAATACATTGACCAGTTTAGCATCTTGAAGATGGACCGAGGACCTTTGAAGTGTTGGTGATTGTATTACAAAGTTATCTTTGATATAAATTATTTTATGACCTACAACTGGAAACCTGTTTACAATTTGTAAATCTCCCTTTTTTTAACATTATCATTATTTTCTTCATTCGTTGTTGATTGTTTTCATCCCACTTGGTTTTACATTTAAAAAACACAACAACGCTATATCATGGGTGTGAGTAGCATTTTTTGTTGTTGACAATTTCTATTTTGTGAATTTTCTGGAAGTGGGTGTCGTCCATCTAAAGCCTTGGTACTTGCTGTCATATATAAATCCCGATAAACATCTTCACATAATGCTGGTAAATAGATAAGGTAAATTCCCTTGATAAAATCTGCACGTTATAGTATACCAAATATACTTAGAACACTTAATGTAAATGATCCCACTTTCCGATAATACAGTTCCTGACCACTTCTTTTTGAGTAGGTTTGGGTTTTAATATGTAAATAAGATACAGGAAACATGACAAGGACGATAATCCGGTTATTTCCGGTTGTCGCCAAATATAGAAACATCAATGAAGAAGCTCCTGCTTAATATGAGAACATTTAACTTTAATATAGAATCCCCTTTGGTAGGCCCCATTTCCACCTAAATTTAACTTTAATATAGAATCCCTCTTGGTAGGCCCGATTTCCCCCTGAATTTGACTTTAATATAGAAAACCCCCTTTGGTAGGCCCCATTTCCCTCTGAATTTAACTTTAATATAGAATCCCCTTTGGTAGGCCCCATTTCCCCCTGAATTTGACTTTAATATAGAAAAGCCCCTTTGGTAGGCCCCATTTCCCTCTGAATTTAACTTTAATATAGAATCCCCTTTGGTAGGCCGAATTTCCCTCTGAATTTTTTTTTACGACAGGGTCATTTAACGATATCCTTTCATAATCTATCTAGAACTCACAGAATCTTAGATCTAAATGAATAATTCAAAGGATTAATAACATATCGGTGCATTTTAAAACAATTGACCTCAGAATAAATTAATCAAGATGGCTCAATACTGTAATAATGAAAGATTTATGCAACTTCTTAGTATCTTATTCAAAAATGTATTGAAAGGAAATCCACAAAAGAATGATGCAACTGTCCACCACATTGCTGAGTTCAAAAGCTTTATATGTTATAAATAAAAATAACAAATGTTAAATTCCTTGCGTTTGAAGTGCTTTCAATGTAACCATTATTTAGATAGCGATATTTGAAAGCCAGAGGTGTATTCACACGAAGAGGGGGAGCTATATGATCAAAGCCAAAAATTATTAAATCACCATCAATATATGTAGCTTCTGTCAGAGATTTTCTAAGCATTTATCATATATGTAGTTGCATGTGACCCCTCCCCTAAAACTGCGGGTTTTTTTTGTTGTGATGTTAATGTTTAACTATTTCAGATAAGGGCGACGGTTTGTTCTATTAAAACGTTTAAAGCCGCTGCAATTGTTTGCACCTGTCCTAATTCATGAATCTGATGTTCAGCAGTTGTCGTCTGTTTATGTGGTTTATAAGTGTTTTTCGGTTTCTTATATAGATTAGACCGTTGATTTTCCCGTTTGAATTGTTTTACACATGTCATTTTGGGGCCCTTTATAGCTTGCTGCGCCATGTGAGCGGAGGCTTCGTGTTGAAGACCGTACCTTGACCTTTAATGGTTTACTTTTATAACTTGTGACTTGGATGGAGATTTGTCTCATTGGCACTCATACCACATCTTTTTATATCTATTGGATGGAGATTTGTCTCATTGGCACTCATACCACATCTTTTTATATGTTTTTGGTTTGCTTTAACGATAATAAAATGAAATGATGTTCTTTTCTTTAAGTACATTCATGTAACGAATCTCATATTATATGTCCCTTGTGAGTTTACACATTGTAAACTAATGACGGTTTTAAACGCGCATTAGATCATTTGTAACCACCAGTGTTATACCAATACGCAATAACAAACATCTACAAACCCTGTTCCGGTTGTATAACTACAATGTACTTACTTATACCATCTATTAAATCAAGAACTGTTATTTCACCTCATAATTACATAGAGTGTGACTTTGGAAACGCTACGTTTCAATTCCAAATAATTATCTTAAATCGTATTCACAAAATATCATCCCTCCAAAAAAATAAAAAAAAAAATGAAAAAATATATTTGTTAAAGACTTTAACGTTAAGTGGTGCATGTAAATTCGGGCGGCTAGTTCGCACTCCGTTTACAGGTACTATAGTTTTTTTTTTTTTTTTTTTATTGTTTTCTACCGCGGACCAGATAAACATGTTGGGGACATACTCTAGTTCGAGGCAAATAAAATTTCTCAAATAAAGTAGACCAGTCTTGAGGCATGCCAACACCATAATATAAATTCATTTGCGAAATAGCCGACATTAAAAGTACAAATGCATGCATTAATATTAAAAACACTAAAACATAAAGAAAAAACATATGATCATGTTAACCGGTTAATACCGATTAAATTCTGTGCATACGATAGGAAGTTAATATAGAGACATACCAACTATTTTGATATGATAATTGTACTAAGTCTTATAAAAGTTTTATTGAACAATATTTTGTCAATTTTAAAAACATTTAAAGTGCTTTTGCAAGGAAGTTAAGATAAAATAGAAACTAGAAGATAAAAACGAAAAGTGGATGTTAATGAGAGGAAATATTCAAATTGCAATTCTCTTGTTGAAATGAATTTCTTATTATTTTAAAATGCGTTTTGCTTGCAGATATATATTTAAAGCTAAATTATCATGTGCTTATTGTGAGGGGAAAGACGGGTGTCACAAGAAGCAGCGTATAGTTATCCGTATGAATCAAATAAAATCTACACTGGTTACTTATTGGTCGAGTCTGTGTTGATCAGTGTGCAGTTTTTATGCAGATTCTTTTTAGACTTGCTTGTCTATTACATGATTGTTTTTTTTTTTTATCTCTTCGACTTTGGAATCTAGATTTTCGCTGAAGTATCGTCTGCACTCTCCTTGTTTAATAATAAACGAGGCACTGTATTTTTTAAACGGAATATTTTAGTTGTTTGGTTTATGCGATAGTGAGAAATTTGTATTCTTATGTAATAATGACATGTTGATGATTGAGTTGACAAAACCTGCAACAATATTTACTAAGAAGAAACGGTAGTTCATATCAATAGCATTGAACGAAACAATTTATTTTACATTTTGATGAAGATCTATATACATGTATATATACAAATGTATGTATCTTCGTGATCAATTGTTTTTAGATTTCTGCATACTTCGCAGTTTAAAATTTTGATTTCAGTGTTATCCGTGAGTTTTACAACAGGTTTGATTTCAGTGTTATCCGTGAGTTTTACAACAGGTTTGATTTCAGTGTTATCCGTGAGTTTTACAACAGGTTTGATTTCAGTGTTATCCGTGAGTTTTACAACAGGTTTGATTTCAGTGTTATCCGTGAGTTTTACAACAGGTTTGATTTCAGTGTTATCCGTGAGTTTTACAACAGGTTTGATTTCAGTGTTATCCGTGAGTTTTACAACAGGTTTGATTTCAGTGTTATCCGTGAGTTTTACAACAGATTTTTGAAACTAATAAAGAGCAAATGATAAAATATTGAATGTTAGAACTTGATATCTGTGGAATGAGACTCATGCTGAAACGCAGATATACTATGAAGCATCAAAACAAAAATATCGGAACAAAAGAAAAACATCAGTCATTTTTTAATCGTATAATCTAAATAAAATTTTTATGCTTTGTGCAAAAAATGATTTCATATTTGTTTATTTTCGACCAACAACATCAGACTTTGGATAACATTGCATACTTTACATGTACACATGTAGTTGTGTATTATGAGAATAACCCTGTAGGCTAATGTTCTATCATGTCATATGTACATGTAACACGCGTATCACGACATCTAATAATTAGTGCATGTCAATATTATGGCAATACTAGAAAATTTACTTTTTAATTGATCGCTTTTTAAATTAACAAGATTAAAAAAGATATTGACAGAAAGTATTGTTTCGTTGAATTCAAAAGCTCTGACACGAGGAGAAAGAAATCTTTTCAAAGTGTCCTAAAATGTCAAGATCAGGTTCTAAAATGGTAATAATATCAACTTTCAAAATGTTAATACCAATGCAACTTCATGTGTCATAACCAAATGAACTTAGACCTTACCTCTGAAATAAAGTGTTGGTAGTGACCTTTGTATGGTTAACTCTAAGACATTCAACAAACGAACACATGTTAAACTGTTTATTTCATTTTTTTTTAAATGATCCACCTTAATGTATGGAAATTATTGTTAATGTGCATT
This sequence comes from Mytilus galloprovincialis, assembly GCF_965363235.1. NCBI lineage: Eukaryota > Metazoa > Mollusca > Bivalvia > Mytilida > Mytilidae > Mytilus > Mytilus galloprovincialis. The sequence goes on from NC_134844.1 coordinate 4,941,493, forward strand.
AATTGCCATTGAAATTACAAAAAAATGTATATTGCTTTCAATGAAGCTGAGTATTTTCTCTGATAAAAATGAGTTGGCTATACTTTCCTTTGAACCCCGCCATGTATGTTTATTCTAATATGTCGAACCGACCATATTGTCCCAATATATCAAATACTGACTCTTGAATTAGATTAAACCGTTAAAAAAATAGTAAATTTTATACTTTCAAAAAACATATGTATAATTGATTTCTGACTAAAACTTCAATGCGCGATTTAAGATGGCACATAGTACTTAATTCCATAAAGTTTAAATTAATATACAAATGTAACTATATCTATACTACTCAGGAAATGTACAATGAAATTCACTTCACTTTTATAAGCATGCTTACACAATGATGTAATTAAATATATCCTAATTGTTATGATTTAAGATCTTATATAATGAAGCAAGGTGTATTAAACCATAGGATGATAATGTACTAAGGAACAAAGTTATCGCGTTCATTCATTATTGTTTGCCTCAAATCCAGTGGCAAACATTTCATGCATTCAAAACGAGAACAAATTCGCAATAAATACAAGAGGTTGAAATGTACGGGTCGACAGGGATAAAGTTCTGGAAATATGAACTGGCACTGGAAAAAGTGCATTCGGGATAGAGAAAGACCTATTGTTAAGAAACATGCCATCTACAGAACATTGAAGAGTAATGTCACTAATTTTAAACATGCAGAGAGTGTCAACTTCTACACGAGTCTTTGGATTTAACTTCCCTATTCTGAACAGACATGGCTGCGAATGTATACATCCCACATAGTCACAGAGAAAACCAAAGTAGCCATATGTATATACCCTAGTCTCCTTGGGAATTATTTTTACATCTGAAAGTTAAAAAAAAACCAACACTTAACAAAATCTTATCATATAAGAAATATAGCACATACACGAGGATTAGATATGTCAATGTGGCATACAAATTAAGCCTACACTTTTATTAATTAAATCCAAGATAAACACGTTGATATTACAACCATCTTATCTATATAAACCTTGTAAATTTAGTATTTTGTAATTATGTCAAATTGGCCGCAAGTATTTTTTCGAGGCGATATTTTTGTTTAACCTGAGAAAGATAAAACAAAATTAGTGATGGTTCACCTGCAGACTTAAAGGACCAATAATGGTGAGGCTAATTATGCAATTCCCATCAGTATATGAAGATGGCATTTATTATTGTAAATTTTTCACCATTTTTTTAAATTTTTTGAATGGGTTGTGTGTTCAAATTCTTAAAAATTTAAAGCGTTTATGAAACATGGTAATATAATGGTTACCCAGACCTCGATTTTGAATTTGTTATTCCTGATTTACAAATGCAACTTCATTCTTCACCCCGGAGGCAATATATGAAGTATTAGATCAAGAAAGTCAATGGTTTTGTAGAAAAAAATGGGGTAACCTTCAGTTCACAGAGTACGACAAACCGACGGAACCACTTGTAACATCAAATACCTTTAGTAGACTTTGATCATCAAAATACATGTATCTCGTCTCAAATGAAAACAAGTACATGATTAAATATAGAAAGAGTGATCGTCTGGTCTATCAAAGTACATATACTAACCTTGGTTAAAGTATACATCACAGATTATGTAACGTGTGCAATACAAATTGGTTTAAAAGTCGTTTTGTGAAGTATGCAGAAAAAATATGTCAATATTATGGTCTACTTAAATATATTAATATTTTTAAAATGTTAAGTAAAACCTGAATATGATATTAATAAATAACATACTGGTTAGCTTCTCTATACAATTTTCCCGTTTAATTCAGATAAAATGGAGAGGTTGATGCATAAAGCCCTTTGTGGCTCACATGCGTTTTTAACAGAGGTTGATGCATAAAGCCTTTGTGGCTCACGTTTTTTTAACAGAGTTCGAACCCCTCTCCCTAATCCCTTAAAAAATGTGTTCAACTAAAATTCTGTAACTATATAGTATGTAACCTGTTGTATGTCATCTTCAGTAAAAAAAATTGTTATTGGTCAGATTGTGTTTGGCAATATATAAATAAGAGAAAAGGGAGTGAGTAGAAACGGAGAATGTGTCAAAAAGACAGCAATCCAACCACAGAGTAGAAAATAACCCAAGTGTATCATTGAATAATAAAAAAAAAAAAAAAAAAAACCCAATCCGTTGGTATCTTCGCCTCTTCTTTACATGTAGATATCTTCCGCCTCTTGTTTACATGTAGATATCATTTTTAATTTGTTTGATTCGAGCGTCACTGATGAATCTGTTATAGACGAAACGCGCAGCGTGGTGTCTACAATTCAAGTCTGGTACATTTATCTGTGATGCGTTTATTTACATTAGACACTGCATTGCATGCAGATTTCAGACTTCATTTATACACATATTTAGACTTCATCTATACACATATTTCAGACTAAATTTATATTTGAGAAAATGTACATTTTAGACTACAGTTGTATGAAGATTTCAGACTACAGTTGTATGAAGATTTCAGACTACAGTTGTATGAAGATATCAGACTACAGTTGTATGAAGATTTCAGACTACAGTTGTATGAAGATTTCAGACTACAGTTGTATATAGATTTCAGACTATAGTTGTATGAAAATTTCAGACTACAGTTGTATGAAGATTTCAGACTACAGTTTTATGAAGATTTCAGACTACAGTTGTATGAAGATTTCAGACCAAATTTACAGTCACATTTATGACTACATTTATATGCAATTTTTATACTACATTTACATGTTGATTTCAGTACAATTTTGTATTAATTAAAAACAACATATATCACATTTTCTTTACATTATAAATAAGTAAAACAAGAAGGTGAATTATTGATTATCTATAAATAGTCTGTAGCAGCTTGTGCATGCTATGCTTACTTACAAAATGTTTACATGCAGATTCCAAGTTCATTCTCGTATTTTTATAAATACTTTGCGCTAGTTTTTTTTTTTTTTTTTTTATCATTGTAGTGTTCTTTGACGTGTAAACTCATAGGCGGATCCAGGGGGGGGGGCGTGACTGTAGCGGGCCCCTTAATTAGGTCAGTCAGCGCCAGCCCCCTCCCTTACAGAAAGTTGTGTAGGCGCCACTAAAACTGGTGTGAAATACTTCAAGATAGTGATAACATACTATTATGTGTATTGTGTTTTGTGTATTAGATAAAATTGAGAATGGAAATGGGGAATGTGTCAAAGAGACAACAACCCGACCAAATAAAAAACAACAGCAGAGGGTCACCAACAGGTCACAGTAGCGAGAAATTCCCGCACCCGGAGGCGTCCTTCAGCTGGTCCCTAAACAAATATAAAATATCTAATGATATTGGGCTTTTATTTTTTTAATTTGTGTTTTTTTCATTTAACGAGGTACATGTAGGCATTCAGTATCGTCACATCACTCGACTAAAATAGCGACCAGATTTGTTTTTGGAAGGACCGGGGTGATTGCAAGCTAAGCTTGCAGTTTTTATATTTTTATTTTTTTCCAACGACGGTCCATGGTTCTCTCCGGGCAATCCGCTTTACTCCACCAATAAAACTGGTCACCAAGAAATAGCACAAAAGTGTTAAAAGTGGCGTTAAACACCAAATCAAACAATAACTCAATCTGTTTTTAAAAGTGGTTTGTGGACTATTGTGTATTACTATTCAATTTTATTTGTCCAACCTTTTACGGATTGGAAATTTGACATGAGACAACATTCTACAAAGCCGTCTTTATATGTTTTTCTGAAGCATAATATGCGTATTTTATATGATGTCTTATAATTTAAAATTCTTATTTAGTTTGGCGTAGTCAATTATATCAAAGATTTGATGGTCAGTTCTTCATCAGTTTAATGATCTTTTCATTTTGATTAATGTGACACTTTATACGATACATGAGTTGCACAGTAGAACTGCAATAACATTTACAAGTTTTTCCAAACAATCTAAGACCATTAAGCAATGTATAATCTGAATTAAGAACTGATGTTTATAGCTCGATCTTGTGAGAAACTTTATATTGGTCAGTCGTTTTAAAGAGTTTGAAACAACAAGTTGCATTATATTTGAGAATGAAATAACATGTAGTTTTATATTGGAATTTATAACTGTGAATATTATCTATACATGTACTGTTACAAGATTAAAGATGTGAACATTAAATAGACTTAGTTATACCTGCAGACATACATGTTTTGTACACACACAAAAAAGCCCCGTTATATTAGTATTGAAAGTTAACAAATTAGTTGACTCATTTTTTTTTTTCATTGGAGAATGCACATGAAGATATTTATCATTTAGGAGCATTCCCTGAAATTCAAAGTTATACTATATTCCGACATTTTTCGGATCATTGGCCTTCAAATAATCTGTCTGTTTATGGTAAACTCAGGTTTTCATTGGAGAATGCAAAGGAAGAGATAAAAGTTATCATTTAGAAGTAGTCCCTGAAATTCATCGTAATGTTATCTTCCGAAATTATTCGGATCTTTATCATCAAATAATCTTTTTTGTTTTGTTTAGTGGACTCAAATTTTCATTGGAGAATTATAAACGAAGATATTCATCATTTAGAAGTATTCCCTGAAATTCAACAATACTTTCTGCTTTGAGTAGGATAACAACAAAACAAGAAAGATTATTTGAATGTTAATGATCAGACAAATAGATAGGTAAAAGTATACCATTTAATGTCGGAATATAGTACTAGTATATCGTTGAATTTCTGGGAATACTTCTAAAGTAGAAAGTATTGTTTCACTGAGAAGGGTATAGAAGAGTTGATTGTTCTAAAACTTAGCCAAAGCTAAACATTTGTAAATATATTGAACAAATGACCTATTGAATATTTTAGAAAGCGTTTTATGTACACCATCTTTCTTGGTATTATTTGTGTGTTTTTTAAAAAACGACACTCCGTCAGTTTGTACAATGACGGGAAGTATAAGTTTCCCTTACGTACTCTAACTACTGATGTAACTTATGATGAAGGACTGGTCTTATACAAAAGGAAGATGATGAGGGACTGGTCTTATACAAAAGTAAGATGATGAGGGACTGGTCTTATACAAAAGGAAGATGATGAGGGACTGGTCTTATACAAAAGGAAGATGATGAGGGACTGGTCTTGTACAAAAGGAAGATGATGAGGGACTGGTCTTATACAAAAGGAAGATGATGAGGGAATGGACTTATACAAAAGTAAGATGATGAGGGACTGGTCTTATACAAAAGGAAGATGATGAGGGACTGGTCTTATACAAAAGGAAGATGATGAGGGACTGGTCTTATACAAAAGGAAGATGATGAGGGACTGGTCTTATACAAAAGGAAGATGATGAGGGACTGGTCTTATACAAAAGGAAGATGATGAGGGACTGGTCTTGTACAAAAGTAAGATGATGAGGGACTGGTCTTGTACAAAAGGAAGATGATGAGGGACTGGTCTTATACAAAAGTAAGATGATGAGGGACTGGTCTTGTACAAAAGGAAGATGATGAGGGACTGGTCTTATACAAAAGGAAGATGATGAGGGACTGGTCTTATACAAAAGGAAGATGATGAGGGACTGGTCTTATACAAAAGGAAGATGATGAGGGACTGGTCTTATACAAAAGGAAGATGATGAGGGACTGGTCTTATACAAAAGGAAGATGATGAGGGACTGGTCTTATACAAAAGGAAGATGATGAGGGACTGGTCTTGTACAAAAGGAAGATGATGAGGGACTGGTCTTGTAAAGTAAGATGATGTAGACAGACATTTACCGATCAATGTTCAATGATTTAAAAAGGTAAACATAGACGGCTCGATTGTTATTTATAAGTTTCCCATGCAATTATATACACTGAGACGTGTTAAGTGGCCACTTTCACTGTCAAGTTGTTTTTAGTTTTCAAAAAATATATTGTTTTTTCTCTCTCAAGTTTACAACCTGGTAAACGATACTATATTGTAAGTGCTATGACTGTTATTATTATAGTGATTAGTATTATAATAGTATAATGTTTTATATTTGAATAAGTAATAAGTTAAATTGGTACTTAATAAACACATTTACAGTAGTAACAGTTAAATGGACATTGATAAATAAATAGGTAAAATATGTTGTGATAGTATATGAATAAGGAAATGTGGTAAGTGTGACAGTGAGACAACTATCCAACCAAGTTCAAAAGAACGTGGATGCAACCAATTATATGCAACCGCAGGTGCTTCAATAATGAAACAAAACATACCGTTTAGTCGGCCATAAAAAGCTCCCACATACAAATGTAAAACAAGTTAATTGAGATCAATAACGACCTAAATTATATAACAGAACAGTTTACCTTGCTATCAACACATAATAGTAACAGAAACACAGCATAGCAAGAAGACAATGAAAAACAACAGATAGTATACCTTGGTTATAAAGAGGGAAGACACACAGACATACAGATAGTATACCTTGGTTATAAACAGGAAAGACAAACAGACATACAGACATACAACACATTACAACATATCTAAAGATTAAACTGCGAAAGTACTTTATTTTTTGCATTTGTCGTTTATTAATAAACCATCTTATACATGTAAATATTAAGTCTTTGGGTCATTTTATTTCATTTCATTTAAATTAAAATTAAATCAATTCTGTTATAGTCAATAAATATAATATTACGTTGTACAGTATCAATATGGAACTAATCTTGACTATTTGCAAGTCATTTGTCTGTTTATAGAATTTGATTATAAACTTGAATTTTTATCTGCTCATTTATGTTATTGCTAACTCAAATTTAACGAAGACAAATTTGCATGGCTATTCAATTAAGCAGAGCTATTCTGTTAAATAAAATGTTGATTTAGTCAGAGAAATTAACAAATAAAAATAAATAGTGGATTCGAGCATGAGTCTAAGTGTTTACAGACAATGAACTTGTGTTATCAATGTTGATCTACCAACGAATTTAAGATTATGTTTTAATCTTCCGGTATTCAGCCAAAACCTAAAAGTGGCATCTAGTAAACACGGAAGCATCCATGATGATGGATTCTTGACAATTTTACTACCCGTAATGAAATGGTCATTTTCTCAGGTTTTAACAACAGAAAACAAAACATTACATAATTTAATATGATATTATAGTGCTTGTGTTACCGTTATACATGTTGACCTACAGGTGTAATAAATTTAATTACAGGTAGATAAGTGATATGACAATATAGTGACAGTTTTATGCTTATGAAATTAAATATTTTAACATAGAATAATCACTTATACATATATTAGAATTAATTTTATTCACCAAAAATAATGTATTTTTTTGTAGTCATGGTGCTCGCGAAAATATTTCTTCCTGCACGCCTACCTCTGACACAGAGCTAGCAAAGGTCGGAATATACCAAACAACAACAGAGAAATGAGGACAATACAATTTATCCTTTTCGCCTTCTTACGGAAGCCAAAGATGCATAAACTAAAGGAGCTTCCTTAAATTTACTTTTTGTTGTCCCAATATCAGGGCGATTTCCTTCACATTATAAAAGAAAGTGTGAACAATTAACGCGTTCAAGTGTTAATTAAATAAACGTCAGTGTTAATATTTCAGGTAGTAGGTGTTATTTTTCTAATATCTGGGTTTCAATGAACCAAGACTCCGTGTTGAAGACTGTATTTTGGCCTATCATGGTTTACCCTTACAGATTGTGACTTGGATGAAGAGTTGTCTCATAGGCACTCATACCACATCTTCTTATAACTATTGAAGCAAGTGTGTGCAATCATTATTTATTAAAGATCCTTTAAAATTGTGCTTCCATAATAAAGCTGTTTAGCTAAGCTTTATTTTGAAATAAACATTTTTGCAAACCAACAATTGTAGGGAATGCAAAATTTTAAGAACCAAAATTTGATTAACAACTCAAAAACAATTGTGTATTCCATTAGTTTTCTCGTTTGAATTGTTTTACATTGTCTTATCGGGGCCTTTTATAGCTGACTATGCGGTATGGGCTTTGCTCATTGTTGAAGGCCGTACGGTTACCTATAGTTGTTAATGTCTGTGTCATTTTGGTCTTTTGTGGATAGTTGTCTCATTGGCAATCATACCACATCTTCTTTTTTATATTGATTAGAGTATGGGGGAAATTTTTTAAACCAAAACAATGAAAATCAAAAGCATTCATAATCTATAATTTATGATATAGACAACTTTATATATTCAAATATAATATTGAATATTATAATTGCAGAAAAGAAAGATGTTTGATATACGCAATGACAGCAAACCAACAAAAGGGTAAACGAAAGTAATCAAAATTTTACAAACAGTTGGAACAAAAACACGTTTCTACATGATAAGTCAAGAATAGTTGGAGTGTTTTCTAAAATTAAATAATAAAAAAATCCATCTTAACATGTCAAGATTTAGGACCAATAAATTTCCCTGATAAAGTTAGAAATTCACATCTATTGAATTACAATCAATGCCATTAACCCAATAACATAAATTCGTTTTATCTATATTGTACATGTCAGGAGTTTTAGTTAAAAGTCGTTAAGTGTTAACTTTAAATCATGTTTTTGTTCGGATATCACTTCACATTATTTGATTAATGCGGGTCGAATTGTCGGAAAAGGTATCTGCAAAGTCATCTGTATACTCATAAACTCTTATTAATGTGAATGTTTAGAATTAGTGATCATATTAATGTTGATCATTTACGATTTGTAAAATTTCAAATATTCAATAAATGCTATTTTTATTTTGGACATGTCCTATATTGTAATTTTGTATAGCATATAAAAATTCATGCTGAATTTTGCCGTGTTTACACATACAAGAAAATAAAATTTCATAAATTTCACTATTTGCAATCGAATTAAGTGTAGTTAAACATAAATTTATCCATAGGAATTTTAAATTGGTTTACACGGTTCGGTGTGAGCCAAGGCTCCGTACTTTGACATAATGGTTTACTTTTATAAATCGTTCCTTGGGTGGAGAGTTGTGTCATTGGCACTCATACCACATCTTCCTATATCTTCAAATCAAACCAGAGGCCTTAAAAATCCTGTGTCGCTCACATGTCGTCAATGGTCACACTCGGCCATTACACAAAAACAAAATGTTGAGTTTGTATTACTGATATTTTTTCATGTATACAGTATATCTACATCGACTACAGATTTGACAAAAACAAGGACAATAACGCTGTCATCTTGAGCATAAGATTAAATGGAATAAAAATAATCCGCAGTATTTGACATAAAGTAGACATTACACTGTTCAATTAGGATTTACGTCATTAAAAGATTGATTGAATGATTATTGTTTGCTTAACGTCAGATGACAAAAGGTTCGTAGTTTTTAGGACGAGAACAAATTAAAAATAGATCTAATAGGCACGATATATCAATGTTCTTTCCACTTTCTGCAAAGTGGAACAACTGGGCTTGCAGAAAAACTGAAATGCGGGTATATTGGTTAAAGAAATAAGTCATGCCTTTCAACAGGCAAAATAAGTGTCATTTAAGTAGTTGGTATCATGGTCATTTAACGAACAGGAGAGTGCATGGGTTAACAAATGGTTCAATAACTGAACACATAGATATAGGAAGTTGTGGTATGAGTGCCAATGAGACAACTCTCCATCCAATTAACAATTTATAAAAGTAAACCATTATAGGTCAAAGTACGGAGACTGGGATTACACCGAACAGCAAGCACAAAGGGTCCCAACAATTACTAGTGTATACCAATTCAAAATTCCTATGGATACATTTATGTTTAACTACACTTAATTCGATTGAAAAAAAGTAAACCATTATAAGTCAAGGTACGGCATCAACACGGAGCCTTGGCTAACACCGAACAACAAGCTATAAAGGGCCCCAAGATTACTAGTGTAAAACCGATCAAACGGGAAAATGCATGCATGAATGATAAAACCATTATATTATTATATAATAAAAAACATTGTAACATCGTCACTAATATTTCTACAATTACTGCTCCTGCTTTGTAGAGTAAAATAAAACTTTTTCCCTTAAAAAAACCTTGAAACTTAATTTTCTTTTACATGTATATTGCTTTTTCCTGAAATTTAATCTACTTCAATCCTACGCAAAAACGCAAAACTGTCTAACATATTGATGCAAGACAACATTACAACCTTATTATATTATATAAATAAAAGGAGTTGTTGGGTATACGCTAACGAAATAAATTATCAATAATCATCTAAGAGTACAAGACACAGACGTTAACAATTAACAAATGCTGTTTTACAGTACGTCAAGCTAAAATCGCCAAATTCTTAACTAACATTAAAAAATTAAAACTCCATAATTCTTATACATATCTTTTGCCCTTTTATTCTATTTCTGTTATTATTTGAGGGAACAAAATTAATTAGATATAAAATGCTAATATGAAGATAACTTACCATTAATGGAAAGTCCATTATTACAGAAGTAAAATTGAGTGGTCTTGGGAACAAGGAAGATACCTTCATTGGTGTTTAAAGTGACATGCAGTGTTAAATATTAACTCTATATAAATCTTTACTTCCTAATTCTTTAAAAGTCAGATTACAAGCACCGATTCATTTGCTTGTCAGTTATATATAGTAACAGTAATGCATTTTAATTGCAATTTTCTGTTGCTTGTTTGAATGCATAGCTAAAAGTTAGTTTGGATCAGGAAGAATTAGTTTGGAGCACTATTACCTGTCTAACCAATCTAATTTCAAGGCTACTTATACATACATACTCTTTGAATCTATTTATGTATATCCAACCAAATTTTAAGAATAAAAGTATATTTGTTGTATTGTAAGATATCCCTGACCGAAATATCAAGTCACAAAAACAAGGAAGACATTTCATCGAATAAAGCGTATCACAAATATTCATAAAAAAGTAAAACTAAAAATGGAATGATATATTAACAATATGTTGATCACATGGATGTTTACAAATCCAGAAGAATCCAGTAAAGTTTAGGCCGTATGTCATCGTTGTGGAATGTCAGCAATGCATTAAAAAAAGTATTCAAAGTCACTTTAATACTGATGCATTTTACTATTTAAAAGTATAGGACATGAGTATAGCAATAGAAGTTTTGTAAATGCTGATAATATTTTAATAAACTACGCATTTTAATTATAGTTTGTATTTTTCACCCAGTCAAGTTTTGGAGAGAAAAAAAATAGCCTTTTTTTCACTGCTAGCTTGGACTTTAAATAAAATACTTTTGGGTTTCCTGGCATCACTCAACAGACATTAATTGTCAAATGCGCATCTAGTGCATTTAAAAATATCAGCAGTAGTCATACCATGTTTTTGTAGTGATAAAGATTAATAGTGTTAACGCATGCTGTCGCTCCTTACCCACAATCTTGTGCTCTGTTCGTCAATCATGACACCATAGAATTGTATATTTGCCATATGCAACACGACGGATACCACACGTGGAACAGGAACACTACTCTTCCTTAGCTTATGCGTTATATTCACCTTTCAGTGGAGTAGGTGTTTTATTTTTTCTCTGTAATGCGGACGGATGTTTGTCTTTTACTTAATTTGTTTATGCTATTGCGATGTAAGTTTTCCTTCTACTCTAAATTTTTTTTTAGTATTTCTTCCATGATATCTTATCTTCTTTTGCATGATAAATACAACTAAGGTCCATAAGGTGTCAACGCATGACAAATATAAAAGTATGTTAACATCATCTATTTGAAAATAAGAAGATGTGGTATGACTGCCAATGAAACACCAAAGTACACATTACGTGGATTTAAGCAATTATAGGCATGCATGTTGCTAGTGTGTATAATTGCTTCTTTTGTTAGAAATCGCCAGACATACAACGTTATTTTTCACAATTTTTCAAATCGATCCGCATACGTAAACAGAAAAGGCAAAACATTGTTTAATTGTTTTGCAAACAACATACAATGCACATTTGATAAATATAACGACGACATGTAAGCTGTTGTTAAGCACTGTATAGTACCCTATTCATTCTCGGATCAAATCAAAAAGTACAGATTGAATCGTAATCTAAACATTATCACACTTGTTTTTGTTGAACCTAGTAATCATTGACTTTTAATGAAAAGACGCCCATCATTTAAAATAAACTCGACCGGTAATAAAGAATGAATGTGATAATGATTACCATAGAACATAATTTACAAAACGAAAATAGGATGAATGGAAAGAAATACAATCACCAAGATTTAAAGGTACATGTATACACCGCAATTTTGCGCCTGTCCCAAGTCAGGAGCCTCTGGCCTTTGTTAGTCTTGTATGATTTTTAATTTTAGTTTCTTGTGTATGATTCTGAGTTTGGTATAACGTCCATTATCACTGAACTAATATACATGTTTGTTTGGGGGCCAGCTGAAGGACGCCTCCGGGTGCGGGAGTTTCTCTCTGCATTGATGACCCGTTGGTGGTCTTCAATTGTTTCTGCTCTATGGTCGGGTTGTTGTCTCTTTGACACATTCCCCATTTCTATTCTCAATTTTACCAAAAGAAAAATGATAAAACAAAGTAAAAAAAAAATGCGAAATAACCCCCAAGAAAGCCCTCAACAACGAACAATTATTCAAAAGGATAAAGGACAGTTCAAGTTTGACCATGCGCTCTGTTTTCTTATTATTGTATTTGTATATTTGTTCGTTATTCCTTTAGATTAAAGTTAACATTGCTAACTAATCGTAAGAATTTGAGTGTTTGCAGATTGGACAGATCCTGATCTGCATTTGTTACCGTGATATTCGTTTACACGAATTTTTATGCGAATAATAGACGTAGGGTATACTGGAACGAGAAACTAAACCAAAGAAACAAGACAAAAATATTTTAAACAAACAATATAATACCATCACTGACGTCTGGTTGATGTTAATTGGTATGAAAAAGTTTAACTTTATTTAATTAATGCACTACTTGTCTAAGCTGTGTAAAAAGTCAAATCACAAAAATACTGAACTCTTGGGGAAAATTCAAAACGGAAAGCCCCTAATCAAATGGCAAAATCAAACAATAAAACACATCAAACGAATGGACAACAACTGTCATATTCCTGACTTGGTACAGGCATTTTCAAATGTAGAAAATGGTGGATAGAACTTAGTTTTATAGCGCTAAACCTCTCACTTGTATGACAGTCGCATTAAATTCCTTCATAACCTGTTGGTTAAAATTTTATGATGAACTGCTATGGAAGTCTAATGAAAGCCATAAAAATAAGTAATTATAGTAAATAAGGGAAAGACATTTTTAGTTTGTAGTTCATAGAAAGAAATAAAACACATTAAGCTGAGAAAAAGAACCCTGTACTCTTTTAAAAAATGTGCACTATGTCAGCTTTACTAGCCTGTCATTTTACAACCTATCGTAAACGAACTCTTCATTTACCGTTGTAATAAATTACATCAGCTATATTACACATTGTTCTGTACCTATCTAATTCAGCTATTTAGTAAATTCTTTGAACTTCTTATGTATACCTCTGACACCTATTAACAATCTACCGTAAACGTGCTGTAATCCTCGTAAACTATTTCAACAGAAGTCATCGCACTAAAACAAATTAATTTTAGATAAAAAAATGATTGCTATCATCCAGTATTTGAACTGTTTAAAAACACGTCGCTTTTCTCAATAAGAAAAAGAGGCAAAACAAAAAACCCAACAAAAAATAAAAAGCAACATAAAATAAACAGATATTCATGTTTTTATAATGATATAAATGTCCGCAATTCTATCAACTATAACCATGAAATTATAGATTATGAGTTTAGATGTTATATATACACCATTTCTCCATATAAACTTTACGCAACAAAAAACAGTAATCACAATAGTTCCTGGTATAGACTACCAAATCACAGTTTTATCATTTGTAGCCAAACCACCTAACGAAACCAATTGTCCATGGGAAGAAATATCTTAATTTAGCAAGTCTGAGGCACCGAGAATCACCGCATCGAAAAGATACTCAGATTCATCGTAATGAGGCTCTCGTAATCTGTGAACATTTAATTGCATTATTAGAAACATGTATTACAATTTTGTATTTTATTATTAACACACACCTCAGCTGATCGACTGACGTATGACAAGGGTATCACACATTGTAACGATAATTGTAATATTCACACGTTCCTCTGCTAATTAACTGTCGTATCTGAGGGTATTACATATTGTACAGGTAACCATTTATTAACACACACATCAGCTGACCGACTATCGTATCTGATGGTATCACCAGCCTAGTAGTCAGTACACCGGTACTGACATGAACACCTTGAAAAATCTTTTTAAGGATATACCTGCCTCATGTATAACTTTGATTCATTGTCCGGGCTTGGCCTTACCTTTGTTCCTGTTCTTGTTTTATCAGCTCTACAACATTTATATAAGGTTATATGATGTTAGATAATTTTGCCTCGATATATGATATATTACTTGTCCAAATACGTATCTGGCCATTAACAATAGTACCGTTCATGTAAGTGCATGCATACAATTGTGAATGGAAGCGGGAAATGTATCATACGGGTATCAACTCGACAGAAGAGCAGAAACCAGCCGAAGGCCACTTATGGGTCTTAAACACAGCCAGAAAATCAAGCATAATGCGATGGACTTCAGCTGGGCCTTTAACAAAATATGAGTACTAGTTCATCAAAAATGAACATCATACTAAACTACGAAACATATAAATGAATCAAATACATCTTTAGTCAAATATTGAAGTACTTGCGTTGGCTCGCAAGTTAATACTATTAAGGACAAGCTAGGGTGACAGTGTGGAGAGGGCATGACCCTTAAAGTGTAAAAATGTAACACATATACGCGTAAATAGTACATCATACGTATTTGGTAGAAAGATAAAGTAAAGTATACCGAAGATGACAAAACAGTTGCTTTACTAATTCCCACGATGTAACTAGTTATCAAAGGTACCAGGATTATAATTTAGTACGTCAGACGCGCGTTTCGTCTACATAAGACTCATCAGTGACGCTCATATCAAAATATTTATAAAGCCAAACAAGTACAAAGTTGAAGAGCATTGAGGATCCAAAATTCCAAAAAGTTGTGCCAAATACATCTAAGGTAATCTATGCCTGGGATAAGAAAATCCTTAGTTTTTCGAAAAATTCAAAGTTTTGTAAACAGGAAATTTATAAAAATGACCACATTATTGATATTCATGTCTACACCGAAGTGTTGACTACTGGGCTGGTGATACCCTCGGGGACGAAACGTCCACCAGCAGTGGCATCGACACAGTGGTGTAAATAGTTATCAAAGGTACCAGGATTATAATTTAGTACGCCAGACAACTTGAAGTAAAACCAGTATTTTAATATATTTAGTTTATTTTTCATAAAAAAAACCTGCAAATGTTGAAGTGTAAATTATTGCAAAAAAAAAATCAACATGTTAACGTCGATTGTGTTCACCTCCCCCTTAAAAAAAATACAGGAACAACACTGAGAGGCATGTATTTACCATATTTAACTTAACCTATTTTTCATTTATATCAAAACTAAACATCAAAGTAAAAAGAAAAGAATTAGATGTGTCAATAACAATAAATTGTCATAAGTTCAGTTATGACGTGTGTACAGATAGCATCGCTGTTTGGCTAAAGCTTTTTTTTTCTGATATCCAACACATTTCTTATATTACTTAATTTACGTAATTCCAAACAGTTAAAAGGCCGTAAAATACAGGATTTAAAACATTACAAAATTTACCATTGTTTTTTTTACATATTTCGTCGAAAAAGTGAGAAAGCCATTTATCTTATTTTCATAATTAATGTCATTGGTGTGACAAGTTCGTCTAAATTAAGATAGCTTCGAAGTTATTATCTACAGGTAAACAAAACTGGCTTCGAGCAAATATTCAAAAAAGTTATTCTGGTTAAGAAAAATGAGATTTAATGGATCTTCGTTTGAAGGTTACATGTGTGGTCTAAAAAAAGATAGGTTCGAAGTTATTTTCCACAGGTAAACAAAACTGGCTTCCAGTAAATATTCAAAAAAGTTATTCTGGTTAAGAAAAATTATATTTTATTGGTGTGCGTAGTCAAAATAATAAAATGTTATGCGACTGTCATACAAGTGAGAGGTTTAGCTAGATATAAAACCAGGTATAATCCACCATTTTCTACATGTGATAGTTGTTGTTCACTCGTTTGATGTGTTTAAGCTTTTGATTTGCCATTTGAATAGAGACTCTCCGTTTTTAAAATTCCCAGGAATACAGTACTTTTGTTACTGTTTTTTTTTTTAGGTTACTGGTTTGATATAATGTACGTCATTTCTGACATTTACAATAGAATAACACTTTTTGAAGTATTATTATCAGATTAAGATGAACAGACGTACTACTTTGTTGGTCTGAACAATCTTTTGTCAATATTAACTATCTTTACAATTTCTTTGTATATTAACACAGATTAACATATACCATTCGGTATTGTATTTTAAGTGCATAAAAGTTTCACATAATTTTCAATTTGACGCATACAATGCATGTAAATCTACCTTTAGACTGAAATACCATGCAATTAATTTGCAATGCAATTTACCATGAAATTAATGTGCAATTTAATTCAACGTTAATTAATGTAAATAAAATGCACTTATAGTGTACAAATTTATGAACCAAATTCACATAAAGTTCGCATTTGTATTAACATATTGGGACGCCCTGTTTATATTAGCTTTTGTATTGTCCATACTTTAAAGTCATCGTTACCTGAAGCTACAGTGGTCCGGCAGTGGCGGATCCAGAACTTTTCCTAAAGGGGGGGGGGGCGCTGACTGACCTAAGGGGGGCCCGCTCCAGTCATGCTTCAATGATTCCCTATATAATCACCCAAATTTTTCCCACGAAAGGGGGGGGGGCCCGGGCCCCCAGCCCCCCCCCCCCTGGATCCGCCTATGGGTCGATATAGAGCATGACTCGGGACTACATATTTGTCGCAATCTTCAAATTGATATTGCGTTTGAAAAGTGTGCATCTTTTCTATATTTCCCGGCCTTGTAACTATATGAAGCAGAATTTATCTGATAAATATCTAATATGACGTCCATACATTTGACTGAATAATCTTTTCTTTTGAAGCGAGTCCTTTCATATCAAATAATGACTTGTTTACCCTTCCGAATCGCCCAAATTCATCGGATGTGCAGGTTGACCCAAGTTCACCTGATATTCGGACATCACCGTATTGAATTTTTATGTAGAGTATTATGAAGTCTAAATATTCAAAAAAATTGGAACTTCGAAATCAAAATTGCATTAGATAAAAACTTGATTCGGCTTAAGTGGTAAACCTCAATTGACATTAATAAAAAGGAGTCGAAGATACCAAAAAAGACTTTTAAAACTCATAAGTCGGTGAAAATGACAAAGCCATGGCAACTTATACATATAAAAATGAATAAACAAATAAGCATTGTCGAAAATATAAAAAAAACACAATATACATAATTTGTTTTTGTAAATGTCACAGCTAAAAAACAAAAAAAATAAAAATAATTAATACACAAAACAGTGCATAATTGTTCTGGTCGAAAACAAACAAATTCTGGTTCTTCAATCCCACTAACTTTGACAGTTGGTATCTTTCAGAAAAACCACTTTTGTTTATGTAAACTAACATAAGATTATTCACATTCATTCAACCTATCCTATATGCACTAACGCGAATGACGTATGTCAGTTATGCGTCTTAGTTGTCATCTAAGTGATTGCTCCATATGTGTTCTATTTATAGTCAGACGGTTGTTGACCTAACAATAAAAAACAAATAAGTGTTATTAGCCTGAGGTTAACAGTTTATATAATGTGAAATTACTGCATTGTTACCAAAGTATAGTTATGGTAAAAACATCGGAATCAATCCCCCCCTCTATTATACCATACTGTATACTTTGTATTTGACAAAACTTTTAGGAATTTTGGTCCTCAAACTCTTCAACCTCGTACTTTATTTGGCCTTTTTAACTTTTTTGGATTCGAGCGTCACTGATGAGTCTTTTGTAGACTAAACGCGCGTCTGGCGTAAATACAAAATGTAATCCTGGTATCTATGATGAGTTTAATTCTATATTGGCTGTTTGATTTCCGAACTCTCAATAATTGGACATATTTCATAGCGGGTACTTTTGTAGGTGAAGATTGCGAATGATTAAACCATTATCTCTATAAACCGATATTTGTGCTACATGTGATACGTACAAGTGGTAGGGTCGACATAATACTTAACCTTTACAATATGACCACGACACACGTCGTTTGTAGAACAAATCAAACCGTGACGAATATATGAAAGATATGTAATAAATATTGTGACGAAATTATTATCACACAGATATACTTAAGTGGATCTAGAAAAACCACATCAAGTCTGCTCGAGGTCTGTTGTTTAAGAAGCTAAATTCATCAGCATCAAATCGCTTATATAATCATCAGAAATCAAGTAAGGTAAATTTTACTAAAGGGAAATGCAACTTTATGCTTAATCTACATATACACAGTTCAAGAAAAATACTCAAAATATCAACAAAACAAAAATTGTGAAAGGCAAACATTTATATAGACGAACTAGCACTGCACCCTTAGTTCTTGTACGCTTTTGAATATTAAAATATATAGTATTAAGAAGTAGGCTGTATTACTCAATGCAATGCTTATATAAGGTACCCGAGGCAGCTATCGTTTACACATCGATGTTAATATAATGAAATTTTACGTGACTGTCATACAAGTGAGAGTTTTAGCTAGCTGTAAAATGAGGTTTAACCAACAATTTCTACATTAAAAAGGCGTGTACCAAGTCATGTATTTGAAAAGTTGTTATTCATTCGTTTAATGTGTTTCAGATTTGATTTGGCCATTTGTCTAGGGACTTTCTGTTTTAATTTTCATCGGAGTTCGGTATGTTTGGTTTTATTTGCTTTTTACCATCAACTGCGCTCATCATTTCCATCATTTTTTTTTGTCATACAATTTGTCTTTGAATCCAAAAGATTTAAAGTGCCACAAATGACTGAACTAAATATAAGTTTTTAATTTAAATCATACGGCACTTTTATCTCATCAGATCTAATGATGAATAACAGTTTTGACATTCCTACAATCTGATGTTTTGAAACGTTACTCCTTGTCTGCATTTTCGTTTTCTGAATTCGTCGTGGTTTTATTGGCTTAACAGTGTAGAAGATGGAAAATGGACTGACCACAACATAATTACCATTTCTTAAGTGTTATAACGATGTTTCGGAATAAGTTAACAATAGATGATGAAGTGTTATGATAATATTATGCAATAAACAAAATCTTATGTATTACCCTCAAAATGAACCAAATATCCCCCCATCTCCATATAAAAAAATGCTTAATGAATTTTTCCTTCGACCTAGTTATTTTTCGGATATATATTGAAACCGATATACCGGACGTAGTTTAAATGAAATCACAAATATGCTGTTAACATATTGCACACTGAAATTTGATATGTTTGCTAGATATAAGAGGCAACTCAGTTTCGGTTGGGTTCGTGTTGCATTTTTTCAAAATGAGTTTATTTTGCCCGTATCTAAATCACGGGCTTTATGAACAATATTATCGGACAAACAAAAAAGTAATATACCGTTTTTAATAAGAATTCTTCAGGTACATCAAAATTTTAAATTTGCATATTTGCATTTGAAAGAATTTATTAAAAGTTTTAAGCTTTAACGAAATCCCTTACAGTATTCCCTTTTCCTTAAGTTGGAACATTGAAATGTTAATGGAAATTCGTGAAAATATTTTGGACATCTACGATTTATAGTATGAAGCAAGATCTCAATTATCATGCAAAATGTATACAGCTTTAATCAGTCAACTTAACCTTCACTTCTTCAAGTTAAATATACGGTCATGTAAAGATAACGTGATTATTTAAAGAATGACAAAAAGTAAAAGATCATTTAAGGTCAAATTAACCTGGACGCGTGATAAATGTGAAGTGAACTTATATCGCTGTAATAACATTCTGAGGTCTTTCCGACAATAAAATAAGATAAATAGGGTCAATATGATAACACTGGACCGATTGAAAGGGAAATTGATTTAACCTAATAGGAAATCCATTTGAATTTCTTAGTAATGTGAAATATTTAAAGATTCATTGAATAGTGAACTTTCGAACTATGTCACCCTGTTGGCTCTTGTATGGTGTATGTACTTTAAATGGATTTTGATCATCGTATAAAGCCTAACAGTAACTTACAGTCGCTTACATCTGTAAGGTGGTGGATAATTGTTTGATTGGTAATTTTGTCTCTCTATTATTTATATATTAAAATCCCGAAGATGTGATGCAACAAATTTTTCTGATGAATATTAAATAAAAAAAAAAGTGTGTAGATGTGAAAATGTGAAATAAATAAAACATATATATGGTCAATGGTAAATGAAATAATTAAAATAACACAAGTGCATATAAAGCTGATGCAACCGGTCCCTCTACTTTTTGAGATCATTCGATTTCCCTTAATTTTTTTTAATTGGAATTATATATTCCGGGTTATAAACTAAAACCGAGGAAAACACATAAAATATATGAGGAAAACAACGGAACACCAGAAACACTGAACTGCAACAAAACCAAACGCCAACCTCCACTTAATTAAGAAACGATGCTCACATTTGCTTATAGCGATTGTTGTTTGTCTTCTATTTGCTGTACGAACAATTTTAGAAATTGTTTCAATAGTTTGAACTGAACTTTTTTAACCCCCTTAGCTCGATTTCTTAGTTAAACAGTGTAAAGAATGCATATGTCATTATCTTCTCTTACATAAAATCTGATATAAAATTCAAGAGAATAGATTATTGGTAAATAAACTCGATTCCTTGATTAGCAACCAGTGATGTTTTAATATGAAAACGATACTTCGAGACAACAGGAACAATAAAAACAGAGACGAACAGTTTAAAGATACATTCAGGCATATTACGAATGTAACTGGGTTAACATGTTTGGGCACGCAAATTACCCCCTGTATGATAAGACAAAAGACAGGCAAAATTTACCAAAGGGATATCCAGATTTATAAGTCAAAACACGAACAACACGAACCCAATAAAAAACCAGGTGATCTCTAGTGCTTTTGAAAGGAAGAAACCATCACCATTCAATTATGACAGCCATCATGTTACCCTTGTAAGTACAAATACGGTAATAAGTCTAACACGGTATGATAATTTCAGCGAAAAACGACGGGATTATTGTTACTAGAATTGGAGCATATGCGTAGTCATGTATTCGCTTCTGCAAAAGTTCCCCTTCCCCAGGAGCAGTTATCCTCTAGCAAGGAAATCATGATGGAAAATGCACGTCCTGGAATATCGTATCAACATGTAAATATATGATCCGTATGCAGGCGCTGAAGGAATGTTGTTAAACAGAACTGGCAAGTTCAAAACATCTCTTTTATTTTCATTTCAATATATGCAACATAAGGTTAACCCTAAATATCCTCAACTTTCGGTTTTATCAAAAAAACACTTTCACATTTTGTGCTCATCAAATCATGCATAAAAAAATCATTATTTTACAATTTAAGACAAACAGAGATGCCTGATATAGAAATTTGCTAAACTGTCGAATTCTGTCATATTTTCAGGCAATGAAACAAATGCTTAAAGAGGGAAGTCGGTAGACTTTGAGGGATTTTAAAAATCAAATGCGATAGAAATATGGAAATTAAGTGCCTTGCTGTTCTTTCGGTGCAGAACACTTACAGAAACTTTTTGAGGAGTCCATATGCGGCATTTGTGCTCTTAAAACATTTATAACGTATTTTCACCAAAAGTTATATCCATATATGTTTAAGAATATAAAAGATGTTATCATCGCAGTTCAATGAAACAGAAAAAGTCAAAAATCTTTAACATTTTAACTATATTACCTAGTTATTGCATTAACCTAAGAACACTGTTTATACCGTTCAATAAAAAAATATATTATCGTACAGCTTGAAGACATAAAAACATCCTTTTAGTCATATTAAGGTATCTATATAGCCTTGTCTCCTAATGTTCCACTCTGTCTAAAATGATTTGGGAGCACGCAATTTATAAAATTTTATCGATAATGTTTTGTACCACAGGTGATGATATTATATTTTAAGAATATAAAAGATGTTATCATCGCAGTTCAATGAAACAGAAAAAGTCAAATATCTTTAACATTTTAACTATATTACCTAGTTATTGCATTAACCTAAGAACACTGTTTATACCGTTTAATAAAAAGATATACTATCGTACAGCATGAAGACATAAAAACATCCTTTTAGTCATATTAAGGTATTTATATATCCTTGTCTTCTTATGTTCCACTCTGCCTAAAATGATTTGGGAGCACGCAATTTATAAAATTTTATCGATAATGTTTTGTACCACAGGTGATGATATTATATTTTAAGAACCATAACAATATTGTCATTGCAGTTCACTGTACCGAAAAAAGTCAAATATCTTCAACATTCTGGTTATACTACTTAGAAATTGCATTGACCTAAGATTACTGTCAATATGTCTTTAATAACAAACAGCTTTATACATTATACAACTTAAAGACGTCAAATCATTCAAATAAAATCAAATGCACTACATAAAAACTATATATACAATAGACTTATATAAGTATCGTTTTGGATACCTTTTTGTAATATGCCCAATGTATTAAGGTATTTATAAATCATTGTCTTCTAATGTTTCACTGTGCTTAACATGATTTAGATGCACTACACTTATAAAATTTTGTAATTATTTATAGACTTGACTCTCTTAAGAACGATAATGTATTTGTACCAAAAGCGATATTATATGTAATTATCGCAGATCACTATACAGAAAAAAGTCAAATATCCTCAACAATCTGACAATATTAACAAGTAATTGCATTGACCTAACAGCACTGTTTATACGGGTTTAATACAAAATAAATCTATTTTAAAACTTGAAGACGTAAAAATATTTAAATAAATTCTGATGCACTAAATAACCAAAGACTTAAATAACTTTCTTTTTGTGATTCTCTTTGTCATATTGAGATATCTATACATTTTTGTCTTCTAATGTTTCACTTTTGCCTAAAATGATTTGAATGCACGAAATTTATTAAATTTTAGTATCCTTAACAGACTTTACTCTTTTAAGATCAATAATGTAATAGCACAACAGGTGATAATATTAGATCATTAAGAACCTTAACGATATTGTCATTGCAGTTCACTTTAAAGAAAAAAGTCAAATATCCTGAACATTCTTACTATATTACCTAGTTACTGCGTTGACTTAACAACAATTGTAAAAAAATTTATACTAATTTACAACTTTAAGACGTAAAAACATCTTTATATAATTAAATGCACTACGTGAAAACTAAATTTACAAAAGACCTAAATATGCATGAGAAAACAAAATTTCGTGTTATTTTTCACTTGACCAATTTTTATGAATGAAGCACTGTCAACTGATTTCTGTATCTAGAAACATTATCACTTGTCAAATTCTACCTGATAACTTTTACAAAAGTAAGGTCGGAGATGGGTCACAGCACATAAAAGGTGGTTTTAAAGGGGATTTTTCCTTTTCTAAATATAGAACAACAGCACCTAGGGTATTACCCGAGGTGAGATTGCAGAATAAAGAATGTTTATGTAGATCGCTCCGTGAGGGAATCGTGTTGATTTCAAATTTAGTACTCAAACAATATTTTGGTTTGAATTTAAATGGATTTTTAACGTCTTAATAGGTATAATAAAGTCATTTTGTTCAATGAACATGCCTTGGTGATTTATAACATTTGAATAGCATTGTGGTGTTATTATGCCAGGGGTATACACCTAGAAGCAATGTCGGCCTATCGGACAAAAGAAGTGGACTTTATATATGAAACATAATCAAACACAACTAGAAGTCCCTAATTTAGAATGTGCAATGTCATCATGCTTCTTTCTCATCGTTTCATGTTTATTCCAATTGATGCATATGCTAATTTGTTGTTCGCAAACGAAAAAAGAGAAATGATATAAAAATTTCTTTTGAGCTTCCAAATATTCTGAACCGTGGTGTATGAAGTGTATTAACATTTTTATTATAAATTATGCCCTCATTGATCAAATTGTACTCCAATTTTCCTATTTGAACAATGATATGATGCTTATTACGTATACCAAAGCGTTATCCATTTATATACAAGTAACAAGATTAATTGTATTAGGTACGGCATATGCAATATGATGTTAAAATTTGGAATGCAAATGGGGAATGTGTCAAAGAGACAACAACCCGACCAAGAGCAGTGGAAATTCTTAAAAGGAAGTCCTTTAATCAAATGGCAAAATGAAAAGCTCAGAAAACATGAAACAACTGGAAAATAAATGACATAATCATTACTTTAATCCCGAAAAATATAATATAACATTTGTAAAATATAAATACTCAAACTTCTAGCTGCATTGGTGACCCATTGGTGGCCTTCGGCTGCTGTCTGCTCTTGGTCGGGTTGTTGTCTCTTTGACAATTAATGAACTGGAATCATTTTAAAAATTTGGTTTATCGTCCTTAAAAGTTTTGTATTTCTTCCTCGTTTTACTAATTATGCAGGCGATTTGGTCCCTGGACATAGAAAATTACATTTTCCGAACTTTTGTCTAAATCACTTAATTCGATATTTGGTATAAAATCACATCACATGAATGTACAGGCTGAGATTAAGTTTAAATTTATTCAGCTGTGATGCCTGAGGTGGGATTTGGTAAAAGCAAATTAATCAAAATATAGCTTTGGATGTTAACCATTGATGCAAAATGTTATATCAACAAAATACTGAGGAAATATCCGAGGAAAAATTAAAACAGAAAGTCCATAATCAAATGGCATAATCAAAAGCACAAACACAAACATATCTAACGAGTTGACGACAACTGTCATATTCCTGGCTCGGTACAAGCATTTTCGTATGTAGAAAATGGTTGATTGAACCTGGTTTAATAGCACTAAACCTCTCATTTGTATGACAGTCGCATCAAACAGATGTTGGGTTGGCCTAAAGTTGTTTAAAATATCCGCTCATTTTTGTGGCTCATACTTTTACTCTAACAGAGCAGGATTTATAGAAAAACAACATTTAGCAATAAAATCTTCCGTTTTGTAATTATACTGCATGCATGCATGCATACCGGCATAATATGTGTGAAATTATAGGATAATTTTGTTAGAGTTTCTTTTTTAAACATAAAGATTACAACCGTTATGATGATAATTATAAAGTAAGTCTTCTTGGTCTGGAAAAATTAAAAAACAAAATAACGGACTCCGAGGAAAACTTAAAACGAAAAAATCCATATCAAATAGCTAAATTAAAACCTGTCTTTTATTGCTAAAAAAATGTCGTTAGATAATGAAAAATGACAATATAAAGTGGTTTATGCGTTCCTTTTTAATAATTGATTTTTTTTTATAAGAACGCAGTTTCATCTGCACTTTTACAAAGGACAATTGACTTTTTTTTTACAAGATCACAGATACCCATTACTTTGTCCAAATGAAACTTAAGTTTAATTTTAAATTTTCAAAAAGGAGATAAAACGGGAAACTACTTTACAATCCTGTAAACAAATTACTGATATCCATGTGACTTACTCCAAAGGTTTTTAAATTGTATTTTTACTTATATCTTAAAAGAATATCTAAAATGTACATCACACTGTTAATGTATCTAATTATTGATGCGGATGTAAAGCTTGATGCTGAAAACACGCCATCACCAAAAAATCCCCAGGTAGAATTATGATTTTATATATATCTTGACAAAATAAGGAAGAAACAGTCCAATTAATATGACATACTTCAGAGGCACAAGAAAGTACTTTGAGATATTTCCCTTTTGAATACATATTTCCTGAAGTGTAATTAACCCTTCCTTCAGAGATTACATAACATAAGCAAGTAGTCCATGTTGCATGGTTTTTAAAAAATTTGAATACAAAATGAAGAAAGAAGATTAAATAAAAACAAGGGAACATTCAATTTTAAGAATACGAACACGATAAAAAAAAAGATAAAATAAACTAAAACCGAGATTCAATTTTTTAAAGGTTTTAATAATTAACAGTGCCAATACAAGTAAGCATAAAATTGGGAATTATTTTTTTCTTTTTGGTAACCTTCCAGAAAATCTCAATTACTTATAAACAATGTATATTTGATGATTTGTAAGGGTAATTAAAGTGAAAGGTCTGAATAAGACAGCAAACAATAATATCAGATTATTACATGTCATTTTTCATATCGCATGTATTATCAGCCCTAGGTTCAATATCAGCCCAAGAGCCGCATGGCTCGAGTGCTGATATTGACAGAGGTCTGATAATACATGCAATATGAAAAATGACATGTTATGATCTTTTTATCATATGCTTCAACAATGGAGAAAAATAACAGTTTCATATATTGATCCTTTTACGTGGTTCCCAAATAGAATTTCATGGACTTCGGACCCCAAATTTAATACATTCGATATGCCTCAACAGAGACGAAAACATTTTGATATGGACGAAACGACAAAAAAAAAATCAACAATATACATAATGAACACAGTTTGAAAAAGTCAACTTTTTTTAAAGTAATTTTTTAAATTGGCTTTTTGGAATTATGAATCCTCAATGCTCTTCAACGTTGTATTTGTTTGGCTTTATAACTATTTTGATATGAGCGTCACTGATGAGTTTTATGTAGACGAAACGCGCGTCTGGCGTACTAAATTATAATCCTTGTACCTTTGATAACTATTATGTTTGAAACTTTAAATGCATTTATTTATTAATTTAATCGGTTTTTTTTTATTATTTTACCAAATATACTTTCCAGTATCCAAATAATTGTTTTGTACACTACTTTGTAATGTTTTTCACTGAAAACGTAGCATTGAGGTGTATTTCCGGAATACCATGCGATAACGTGACGGAAAGGCATGTGATAAACTTTTCATATCAGCCCGCTAAGCACCAATTCGAAAAATATGGAGTTTACGTTAATTTAACTCTATTATCATACAGTAAAAATCATCTGTTATTTAGTCTAATTATATGATACCAAATTGACATAAAGTATTAAACCTTAAATCTGTAAAAAAAAAAACCCGTACACTGAACAAAATGCATTTCCCAAACATGGTATTTATAATGCTAGTATCTCTTTTTATAATTTAATAAGGAATGATGTTGGTTTATTTTACTTTTAGTCGATGATGTATTTCAATTAAAACAATGAAATTTTAATCATGTATTAAGATTATATATATAACGATTAGAAGTTGAAAATTTCCATCTAAAATTAAGGTAAATTATGTGATTTGATACTTTCTATAGTAGACTGTTATGTAATCACTATTATCAATTACATTCAGCGTATAACAAAATCATGCATTATTCATATTAATTTGATTTGTTTATTGTTCTAAAGTTTCTATTCTTCAATACCTCCCAAGGCGTTTTACTAAATATGACCTAAATATAATTGAGAATGGAAACTGGGAATGTATCAAAAAGACAACTATCAGACCAATAAGGTATACTAGTTCATCATTCAAGGGCAATTACATGAAAAGAATTTTACTGACAGTGTTGTTTTTGTTTGCCAATTTGTAGACCATAATTGCCTTTACAATGTTTTTTCGATATAGTTTTGCCTTAAACATTAACAAGGTAAATATCGTCTTCAAGGAGTAGTTACTCTTATAATGGGTATGTAAAACCCGCTGGGTTTGTTTGCAACTATCATCATTCAGGAATCTGATGTTCAGTAGTTGTCGTTTGTTGATGTTTTTCTAAGTGTTTCTCGTTTCTCGTTTTTTATATAGATTAGACCGTTGGTGTTCCCGTTTTAATGGTATTACACTTGTCATTTCGGGGACCCTTTAAAGCTTGCCAAATCATTTAGGTTAAAAGATTATTACAAAAAGATGAAAATGGTTAATAATTCTGCACAACACATAATGTGAAAAATGAATACGTTTGTAAAAATGAGCTGTTATGTCGTTACAACTATATAGCTTCATACGTCGTATGATTTCTTTGTTTTTAGTTGTTATAACTGACTACCGTAATTTTCCATCAAAATATTCCGATATTTCGTCCATGAACTGTGTTCGGGTATATTATCTATATTTAGAATTAATTCGGCGAATTGAAGTTGATTTCTTATTAAAAGTTGACAAACACGCCGGCTCTAAAATCCCCTTATACTTATTCCTACCTATCCTACACTTGGACTTCATCTTCTTAAGAAATAAAACAAATTTTAATGTTATTTCAATATCTTAAGATTTTTCCAATCACTGATTTTTCTTACACAAACTATATTAAGATCTATATTTAGAATCAATTCGGAGAATCATAATTTATTTTCTTTGAAAAGTAGTGGGAATGGGATAAAATCGATGTTAGAATTTATCTTTATTTGTTTTTTCATGTCCTAAAACAAACTCCAGCTTTTTATTAAAGTTTAATGCATTGTCATTATCTTAGGGTGTTTTCTTTTTATTACTTATTAGTTAAGCAGAATGTGATAAATATTTGCAGAGTTAAAAGGTCATGTAACTACAAATACATTTTACAGGCAATTGCCCGTAAAACAATGCTGTAAAACGAAGCAGCACGTAATTTATTTCTTAAATTTCAATTGCTGTGAAATTATTTTTTTCAAAAATGTTCGATTAGTTCTCACATTTTATATGCATGCAGTATTCGAAAACATAATGTGTAAAGATGAAAATGTCCTACCTCACATTGACACTTGGGTTCATTAAACTAATGACCAAATTTATTTGATAGCCGGGTTATTTTTTCCAAAAATCTTAATTCAGCGCAATGTCGTCTTTATTTGCATATTTTAGAATAATAGCAAATTTATTGTGACGATATGGTATGCGTTTAATTCATTAAACCATCATTTTGTTTGTTTAGATTTAATTAAAGTAACATCTACAATGAAAAATAACTGTCATTCAAACTAAGCAATTCGTTTCTCATTTATATTTTTGACTGATTTCCGCGTGTAACTCTCAATGTTTCGGTTGCTGTACATTTTTGTAAATATACATTGCTCCTTTTTAAGCAGATGAATAAAACCGAAACTTTCAATTTTCCATGTACGCCGTATGCATTGTTTATATCCTAGTTTCCAATGTAAGTTGTTTTGGTTGTTGTCGGAATACAAAAACAACGGATTGGATTCAAAATATTTGGTAGGTCGTAATAAAATTGACTTAGTTTTTTTTTATATTTTCTGTTCTAAGCTCATGCGAAACTGGGTTGAAGTAAACACACTTACTCTATGTTCATTGAAATGAGATACATACGTATATGATGGTTGTTTCAGAGTTACATACAATGATTAATTGATGCTTTGAAATAAATAGAAAATCGTAAAAAGCTTTATCAAATTATAGAAAGAGAAAAACACCTTGTAACTAAATAATAAACACATACGATAAACAAAGGCAACAGTTGGATACCGGTGTTCGAAAGTCATAAATCGATTGTACTTTATGTTAGAAAAATTACTAGACGTTCTATGATATACCACTGATTCATTAACTTTCTGCTCAGACACTGGTTACGTTTTATAAAGTCTGAGTAGAAGCCGAAAGCTCTTAAATACCGAATAACTTGGTAACTGTCTATCCCATATGCGGAGGAAGTTGGTTTATTGCTACTAAGCTGGAGGAATTAATAATTTAAAAATTAAAATTGTCTCTTTTGTCACATATTCGACATATTCTGGTACTAAGGTGACCGTATATGTCAAATTCGAGGTAAATGTATAAATCACTTGTTTTATTAAAGTAGTTAGCAAAGGTACCAGGATTATAATTTAGTACGCCAGACGCGCGTTTCGTCTACATAAGACTCACCAGTGACGTTCATATCAAAATATTTATAAAGCCAAACAACTACAAAGTTCAAGAGCATAGTTGATAGAAACAACAGACAACAACTTCGACTTACATTGTTTTAAATGATAGAAACTTTACTTAACAGTTATCTCATTAACCGTACGGAAATATTTTCTTATTAATTATTTTCTTTTTTTGGTTACTGTTTTTTCTTTTGATTTCCTTTGTCAGCAGTTTTCATCTAGCATCTGTAATTACATAAACTACCTCCCTGCGGCGACATTTTTACGTGGCTTTATCTCTGTTAATTCCCTGTACAAGCTAGTAGTCATCCTGTTGGTAGCTGGACGTAGAAGGTAATTTGTGTGTTTGACTATTAAAAAATATGGCATGCATAAGAAAGCAAACACGTTTGTGCAGATGTGTCGCTACAAAGTTAAGGTATCCGTACCAAGGACCGTTCATTTTATTCTCACTCTGTTTGTTAGTCTGTTTTTGCGGTCTGTTAACGTTGGTGGTAAATCACTTGGTAATTGAAGTCCGTTCAACTGTTCAATATAATTTAAATTATGTTATACTTTTTTTCTAATATATCTAAATTCATGTTTTTGCCACAACATAATCAAAGTTTGAAAAGCTATAAAAATCAGATAATATCAATGTTGCATTATATTTCGTTGTAGCTGTATTATCTATGTTCCAACCTATTTCATTTACTCGTGGGAGACAACCACTGATCTGATCATAATATTGATTGTGTTCATATTTTTAGAGCAGTTCTGTGAAATCATTTACATTAGAAAGTAAAAGTAAACGAATCGCTGAAGAACTTTAAATAAATCTCCGATTATAAAATCCCCTTTCTACTTGCTACATTCTGTGAACGTGATTTATTCAAGTTGTTATTGATGCATTGAGCAATTACAGCTACATTGAATTCTCTTTTGATAGATTTTAATTCTGTACATATAAACACAATTTGAAACCACATACGTGTTTTTAATAGCTACTTACATCTATTATTTTCCAGTTAAATGTTCATTTTTGTTTTGTCTAGTTTTTAATTTTGTTGTTTTTATTGAGATGTAAAATCATTCACGTTTGAGATGAAGACAGATAAATCATTTTAATACACCAGAAATTCGGAAAAAAAGATTGAATCCAAGTACGATTGATCAAATCTTTAATCAAAAATATTATTAAAAAATAGACAAAGATCATTAAAGAAAAAAAACTCAATCGAAGGGGGACCGGACCGACGTAAACATGGCAAAAACGAAAGTCGACGAGAAAACAATCTTCAGACTAATACCTTGATGCATTATATATTAAGGGGACAACATTTGAAATGTTTCTCCGAATATTTTGTTTTCACAACGGTCACCTGACGAACACAATATGACTCCTTGTATATTTTGCGAGTTTACGTAGTATACTTGTGTTAGTGCTTCTTTTTGATCTACTGAATTTAAACCGTTTGTAATTGATTTTACAGTTTGTTCTTATTTTGTTCTGTTATAACATTATTACAGGCAGGTAGTGGACTGTATGTCATTATGATTTGATTCAAAAATGAAATAAAGTTGACTGCGAGTATCGCATTTGTGTCCCTCGTGTCGCAGCTAAAATCCAGTTCTTTTTAACTACATTTGATTTAGACTTAGACGCATTGTCGTCATCTAACGTTCACTTGCAATGAGCAAAACATCGACAACCACTGCTGGATCTGCTTACCCTTTTAGACCAAGTGGTCCACCACCAACTTTTTGAGTGTTTATGTTCCACAGTTTGTCGATATGTTTTCTTACACTGCTATTATATATGTTTTGACATGCTATGGCTTATTATTTTCATTAATTAGTTGGACAAGTCATATCGGTACCTTAACAAAACACAACTGATAAAAAATCTAGGTGTTAGTTACTTGATTTTAAATAGTTGTTACTGGCTTTCGAAAATCTCAGATCTGTACTACGAGTCAATTGTGTTTTTTTGTGAGTTGTTGTTATGCTTTGAATTGATCTGATGTGTTAAGCACGTTTTAAATAATTTTCGTCGTAAAAATGTTACACAACTGTCCACAACAAAAGATACAAAATACCGATTGAAGACTTAAAGCACTAGTTATTTTTCATGAAATATTTATCTCTTGGCGGATTATAAGCTACACTTAATCGCCGTAAATAAAAGAGTGACGGAAGATACCAGAGGAACAGTCAAACTCATCAATCGAAAATAAACTGACAACGCCATGGCTAAAAATGAAAAAGACAAACAGACAACAATAGTACACATGACACATAGAAAACTGAAGATTAAGCAACACGAACCCCACCAAAAACTGGGGGTGATCTCAGGTGCTCCGGAAGGGTAAGCTGATCCTGCTCCACATGTGACACCCTTCGTGTTGCTTATGTGATAACAAATCCGGTAAATAAAAATATTCTGATTACTAGTTTTGTTTCTAAAGCATGCATTCTTTTTATTTTATAATGTTATATTTTCTGAATTTCGATTCACGATTGGCATTGTTTGCAGGAACCACGTTAACCTTTTGTTGCTTGAATGTGTACACACACAAATATTGTTAAGAGGTAGAAGCATATTAAAACGATGATTTTAATTAGACATTTAGACTTTTGAAGAGCTTTTAAGTATGGCTAGATATTTAAAAAAGAAAATATAAAACCTTGATTAAAGTGCTATTTCTTACCACATTAAAAGTAAAATGATGAATGTATCTATTTAAAAACATGCGTTTTGCATAAATAAATCATTTATAAATAAATAATTAGAAAATACTCTTTTTTCTATCATTGACACAGTTTTTGAACCCTTGAGTTTTATTTTATTAGTTTATGGACTGTGAAATGTTTAATATTTGCATGCATGTCCATAAGTCAGGTTAAAAGAAACTGGGACTTAGTTTGACATTTAATTAATAACTGCATTTTTTATGTTTTATTATAAATGTAACGATGATAATGTGCTGATACAAACACATAGCTGAAAGAATTTAATTGCATATAAAGCGGTTCATGTAAATAAGAACGACATACTCAAAGCTTATGTGTCTAGACACGTACAAGTAAACCTACAAGATTCCTTTGGGCTTTATTAACAACAGATTGAAAAGGGAAAAGGAAAATTTTGATAAGGTTATAGAGACAGCTAGTAAAGACTACAGTTAAATACATATGAGAAGATGTGGTATTAGTGCCAATGATAGTAAATCATTATAGGTCAAAGTACGGTTTACAACACGGAGCCTTTGCTCAAATCGAACAGCCAGATACAAATAGTCCCAAAAAATGACTAGTGTTAAACCATTCAAACGGTAAAGCAAACGGTCTGTTAAAAACAAAAAACGTAGCATTCATGATATTGTTTAATTGTGTGTTCTTCATCCTGACTATATACAATAATGATGTTAAAACTAATGACATAACATACACATGGTTTATGTGCATTTTTGACTAATAAAAGGTTGTTAAGGGAACAGAAAACCATCGTTTACATGATTCCGTTCTAAGTATCAATATTTTTCACCTCACAATATCATAGATCACTCGAAAAAACTCTTAATACGGTAACATGATTTTTTTCATGTGAGGTTGGAAGACATACAATAATCCTAACCAACGCTGGACTTTTTGTAATTGGGACGAAAACCGATAAATATTGTGCTAGAAACATGGTATGAAAAAAATAAAATCACAATAATACTGAATTCTGCGGAAAATGCATAACGGAAAGTCATCAAATGACAAAATCAAAAGCTGTAACAAATCAAACGAATGGACAACAATTGTCAAATTCCTGATTTGGTACAGATAGAAAATTGTGGATTAAACTTGGTTTTATAGCTAGATAAACTCTCACTTGTATGGCAGTCGTATAATGTTCTATTATTTTGACAATAATGTGTAAACAAATTGCAGCATCATTGATATTAAAATGTGTTATCAATGTTTATCTCCTTGTGTAATTAATTTTGGAATATTGTAGCAATGTCTTATATTTTGATATAAATGTTTGTGTAAGAGGAAGCGACAATGGGCCTTTTTGCATTTGCCATACAAGATTTATCTAGTTTAAAGTACCATTCTCAAGGTTATAAGAAAATGGGACTAAGCTTGACATTTGATAAGTAACTGTACTATTTATTGCATGGTTTATAACCTATAACATTGATCATTTGTTGATTCCCTCAATACAAACAACTAGATGAAAGACATGAATTAAATATAAAGCGGTTCATACAAAAATTATAAAAAAAATATACTGAAAACTGTTCAACTTTAACATATACACAAGGTTACTTTTGTCTTTTTTTTAAATAATTTAAATGCAAAAAGTAAACGTTATAGAGAAAGCTAGTAAAGATTACAAATGGACAACAACTGTCATATTATATGTGGAAGCTGGGTACGGCAAAATTCGAACACTATTGATCTTGTTCTTAAATTTGTGTATTTGGTGTTTATCTTCGTTTGAAATCAACCTCGACATAGTGTTAAACTTTCGTATATTTGGAGAACAACATTTAAGTAAGAGCATGGGGAAAGTGTTTCCTTTTGAAGGAGATATTATTTTTTCGAGATATTAGACATTAAAATTTTGGCGGAAAAATATCCTCTCTTGATTTTCCATTATAGCTTTATCACTGATAAGTTTATGTTCTCAAACACTATTAAAAAATAACAACGATTTTATAATACTTTTACAGATTGCTTATAAATATACATGTAAAAGATTTATAACAAGAAAAATGGGGGTCAATGTGCCAATTTTTTTAGGGTATTCACATGGATAAAACCAGAGGACTCCGAAAATCTGACGAAAAAAAAAACATGACAAGCGAACATCCTTAATACATGATACATTGAGTTAAGATATATATTATCTACATCAATTACATCTTTATTTCAAAATCAGCTACATGTTTGTCTGGATATATATAGTTTTATTTTTAAAATGTGTCTGATTTATACTTTCTTCATATTTGGTACAGCAACACTTTGTGGACGCATTCATCGTAACATTTAGAACTGTTAAAGAATAAATAAATTCATTTTAAAGTCTAATAAATTGACAACAGGGGCATTATGAAAACAAACCCTTACTAAAATTGAGAATGGAAATGGGGAATGTGTCAAAGAGACAACAACCCGACCAAATAAAAAACAACAGCAGAGGGTCACCAACAGGTCTTCAATGTAGCGAGAAATTTCCGCACCCGGAGGCGTCCTTCAGCTGGCCCCTAAACAAATATATACTAGTCCAGTGATAATGAACGCCATACTAATTTCCAAATTGTACACAAGAAACTAAAATTAAAATAATACAAGACTAACAAAGGCCAGAGGCTCCTGACTTGGGACAGGCGCAAAAATGCGGCGGGGTTAAACATGTTTGTGAGATCTCAACCCTCCCCTATACCTCTAACCAATGTAGTAAAGTAAACGCATAACAATACTACACGTAACAACCAAATTAAAAAATCATAACAAAATAAAAGTTGAACTATACGAACTCAAACAACACCCAGGGAGAGGTTATATACCTTTGAAAGCTGTGCAAATAATAACATCTATCATATAGCTCATTGCAATTGAAACATTTGGTAATAGCTCAGTAAGTTTGTAATAAAAGGGGGGAGGAAGAGGAAAGGATTGTTGCTACGACAAGTGATATATTTCCGTTGTCGTCTATGATCTCTTCCATAATAATATCTAGGTGCTGGAGTCCATTAAAGTTGAAAACCATTGATTTCAACGTTACCATTTTGAACAATGCTTCGAAGAAATGGTCTCAACTAGTTGCAACGGCTGTCGAAACAAATGTCAATAAATGATAGATGGAAAAAGAAAGATGATATGGCCTCTTCCTTTATGTCAGTTAAATAAAAGTTGTTTCCAAAATGAAAGTGCGTTTGAACTGTAGAAGGGCATAAACAGTGGGAAAATGTTAATCACGAATATTTATGGTTTATATTATTTGAATGAAGTATAGTATACAAGTATAAAAATATTAAGACGACGTTCTTCTTTTGTTCTGACTTATTAAATGAAAGTAACTGGTGCGTTTAACATCAACTTGTATTACAAAATATAATAATATGCGACCTTGATATGTATACCCGGTGACTAAGGACAATATATAAACTATCGGGTATAATAGACTGAAAACATAAATAACACAAAGGAATTATTGTTCTTAAACTTGCTTTCTACATGTTATGCAATCGACATGGGCCGTTTAACAAGAAAATCATGACAGGTCAAAAAAAGCAAAATTTTAGCACAAATAAGCAGATCAAATCGCAAAGCATTACAAACAAACTGAAATTAGGGGAGAAAGAGGTGTATACGTGTATATGCATATATGAATGGAAGTAGATAGCAGTAAAGGCTCATTAGACATCAACTGATCCACATAATATAGTTATCAAAAGTACCAGGATTATAATTTAGTACGCCAGACGCGCGTTTCGTCTACATAAGACTCATCAGTGACGCTCATATCAAAATAGTTATAAAGCCAAGCAATACAAAGTTGAAGAGCATAGAGGATCCAAAATTCCAAAAAGTTGTGCCAAATACGGCTAAGGTAATCTATTCCTGGGACAAGAAAATCCTTAGTTTTTCGAAAAATTCAAAGTTTTGTATCAGGAAATTTATAAAAATGATCACATAAAACATGCCAACATATATTTGAGAATAACAGTTTCCAGCCAGGTTTTGACAGCAAGTCTTTGTTAAATTCACTCAAACCATTTCCCGACCAGTTGTGATTTAGATCTGGACATATTTTGCAGGGACATGCCTATAGCTTTTTTTGAAGACATTTTCTAGATCTGTTTTGAGTTATATTTTTCCGTCGTTTTCTGTTTTTTTTTTATTTGTTTTATTTGCATTAATTTGGATAAATCTCTTTTATTCTCATCTCAAAAAATACAAATCAACATTGTATTAATAACTAACTCTAAGCATACAAATTGAAGGTGTTTAGATCAATTATGACTGATAAAACATTCGCCTTGGTTTTCTGATCGTTTTAATTAGAGTGTAATTGATAAATCTTATGTAGACGAAACGAAATTCTGGTTTCTACATGATACTTCAAAGTCTTCAATGCTCTTCATTTTAGAACTTTATTTTGTCTCTTTGACATTTATAATTTGAACGTCTCAGATGAGTCTTTTGTACACGAATAGCGTATACATTTTTAAACTTAATATTTACGATGAGCATTATTATTTGTCTGGTATCTTACTAGTCTTATCTAAACCTGCAAAACAAAAGATCGAACATGGCGAATGTGCTCTGTTCAATGCAACATATCATTAAAGAAATATGTAAATCAGAGGGTGATGCAGACAATATCCTTACATCAATATGCGTTTGTGATTTCGATAAATAATTGATACTTGAATAAATAAAAAGGGGACATTTTACTAATATAACTGAAACTTAACTGAAGGTATCTACTTAATGAAAATAAAGAACACATTTGGTTGTGTCAATATCTAGAGAACTACCCACAAGTGCCTGTAATAAATATATGTATTATACACTCGCTACTTAAAAATGTTTAATTTTGAAATGTTGTATTGCCATTATGGAATACATATTTAACTCTATTTAAATTAGAAAATATTATGTAATAGAAAGAATTCTGTAATCATAATAAATTATTTAAAATCCTTTAGTTGAAGTACATGTATTGACATACCAAATATTGACACGAGGCTAAAAACTTTTAATTGTACAAACATTGCATAGAGGATAAAGGACGAATAACTTAGATTCAAAGATAGTATTCACACAGCAATTAAGTCACGACGGGCCAATCAGGATTAGTTCTAGTGGATACATTGACCAATCAGGATTAGTTCTAGTCGCTGCAAACGATTCCCCTTAATGGGAATTCCAGTCAGCATAGGTCTGGCTATTGTCCAAACAGGTTTTACCTATGCGCTAATCTTTAGTGTAATGATATGTTTGTATTATATTTTTGGACAACATGTATTTGTTTTTATAAGGTTTGAAGATAAATCACGTTCAATATACACTCGAATTCTTTAGATAATTTGTATACTTTTGTCAAGATATCCAAACATCTCATGAGATTACAACACGGCGAATCAGGTTTCCGTTACTAATTATTTTGAAAACATAAACATTATAAATATGTTATGGGTGATTTTGAAATTAGATTGGTTCTGAAGCATGGGGTTTATGTCCATGGTCATAAGGACATAAATTACAATG
The DNA here is from genome assembly GCF_965363235.1 of Mytilus galloprovincialis. Classification (NCBI taxonomy): domain Eukaryota; kingdom Metazoa; phylum Mollusca; class Bivalvia; order Mytilida; family Mytilidae; genus Mytilus; species Mytilus galloprovincialis. Next base: position 4,979,787 of record NC_134844.1, read on the forward strand.
AAATTACTTGCTTCCGTAGGTACCATTATCGTCGATAGAAGGGAACTTTTCTCATGTGCACCAAGATTTCCGGATTTTATTAACCTGGCTAACAGGCATGTGTCGCGATACAATGTATTTGTTGTAATACCTCTATTAATTTTTCCGCATGCAATATGGATGACTTATAACAAATCCATATTTCGTTGTTATTGATATGCATAAATCTACCGCCATACGAATTAATAAACAGTCATATACCCTATATTTTTCGGGTAATTAATACGGATAGCGTTTGATATCTTTAGCCGAACAGATTTATAATTTTTACATAACTTAATTCATTGTATGCTGGTTTATATTCTGGACGCCAGTCTTTGCTCCTTTCTAATATAGCCGCATTTTTGCGCCTGTCCCAAGTCAGGAGCCTCTGGCTTTTGTTAGTCTTGTATTTTTTAACTTTTAGGTTCTTGTGTACAATTTGGAGTTTAGTATGGCGTTCATTATCACTGAACTAGTATATATTTGTTTATGGGCCAGCTGAAGGACGCCTCCGGGTGCGGGAATTTCTCGTTGCATTGAAGACCTGTTGGTGAACTTCTGTTGTTGTCTGCTCTATGGTCGGATTGTTGTCTCTTTGGCACATTCCCCATTTCCATTCTTAATTTTATTTTAAAGTTTCACAATCGAAAATAATAGATAAGATGACATTACTGGTATAAAAAGAACTAAGATTTCGTTTCACAGATATTGTTAAGGACACACTACTTTTTGATCATACTGTATTTTGTTGGTTGTGCGATAAATCGTTTTAAGTGAACCATAAGTTTGCAATATTTGCTTTTATTCGTATTTGACATTACAAAAGATACACTTATCAGTCTTAAACATAAAACGTGTACATTCTACTCGGCCTTTGTATTAACAATGACAATCTTACTTTTAAATTGACAATTCGATCAGGACCTGTACATGTTCCAAATCTATTTAGCACTGTTACGCAGCATTTGAATTGCACCAAATGCGTATTTTGACAAATATTGTCATTTCAAAGAAGCTCCAAGTCAAAGTTTTTTTTTTAAATCCAAAACAAACAAAAAGTGTTGAGGAGATGCAACTGGCACACATATTCTAGCAGCACTTGCATATGGAGCAAACATCGGTTGACCCCAGTGTCTCTTGAATAATTCTCTTGATTCAATGATTATTCGAAAGCTATTTCTTCAACAATTTTGAATAGTTAAGTTCAAGACATCCTTTCGAACGTTGTACGGCTGCTATCTTTACATAGTTGACTTTCATGGAATATTTGTGTTTATGTATTACCGGGGATATGTGTCATTGATCTACTTTTGTTTAATTTTATATTCACACTTCTGTTCTCCTTTCCACTATTGTGACGTCACCGGTTACAACGTTTCTCTAGTTATTTACTATTTGCCACCATTTTGCTAACCATTATCATTAGGTTGGTTCCTTGTTATCAAAGGTACAGAGAGTAGAAACGGGAAATGGGAAATGTATCAAATAGACAACTACGTGAAAGAAAAAAAAAGAATCAGTCAAGGAGCACAAATAGTAGCGAGAAAACCCACAACCAGAGGTTAATATTTTGTTTCCAGTATAGTGTGTTTTTATTTCATTTAGTTGAAAACATCTTCTAATTGTGATGTTTTAAAGACGTTTCTAGATTATAATTTTTCCAAATTTTATATATTTGTAGCTGTTAAATCCCGTGTCCTATGGTCTCATGTGGAGAGTTGTCTTATTGGCAATCATACCACAATAACATAAAGCAATATGTTTACGAAACGACGGAATGTACCGACATATAATAAGATAAACGGTACAAATTAGTCGGTTCAACTATAATATTTCCATCTTGTGCTGTTGTGCTGACACAACAGTATGCAATCATCAGTCAATAATACTAAATGTTCGACTGTGTAATTTAACTTAGGAGATGGAATCAGTTAATAATACCTACAAAATCTTACGTTCGCAAATGTTATATTAATATTTGGCTTACATTGAGCATTACATATACATAGATAAAGGAAGATGTGGTGTTAGTGCCAATGAGACAACTCTCCATCCACGTATGATTTATAAATTAAACACATGATTCATTTTATAACTTTTAATAATAATAAAAAAATACAACCGTGTTACATTATTAAGCCGCTAAATTTAAACATGCAAAATGATCATAAATCAGTTTGTGATAGTCCTTGAAATGCCAAGTAATATGAATTATGCAAATTAAGTTGATTAACGCATGTGGTAGAGACATTAAATGCTTGTTTGCCTTCTTAAAACGTTAATGATTTCAATCAGAGATATACCTCAGTGGAAGACATTTGACAATTCAACTAATTGTTTCTGCCAATTTGCAATTTTTCAAACTTTAGACTGTTTAGCAAAACGTCCGCGAACGTTCGATATTTGTATATTTTCTTTCTGTTTGGCATTTATCAGTCCTACATGTATGATGCTTTAATTGTCTTGTTGTGAATTGTTCAAAATGTACTTTCAATTTACATACCAAAAATAATACAGTGATAACAATGGACATGCTTGTTATCCTTACAGTAATGCCACTTTTCTTCAAAAATAAAATGCTCCAATATCTTCAATGAATTCGATGTTTTTGGGGTGTTATTTGAATTCAAAATCAGGGTTTCTGTATAAGAAAAAACGCTCAAATCTTGAACAAAAACGTATTAACAAACACAGTAAACCCCAAGGTAAATTCGAACATTGAGAAGCCCATAAATACAGAAACATCAACGTTAGACTGTACTAACCAACGGAAAGAACGGAATCAGTACCTCGTATTTATAATACCTTCCTAGGACGACAATAGTATGTGTGTGGAAAAGCAATAACAACAAATGTGAAAGAAACTATGTCTAGTAAAATAAACAACTTTTTCATGGGTTTTTTACCGTGTTAACAGTATTTACGCAGGTTCAGACACATGCAATGTATTAAGATCTATTTTTTACAATGACAACGATGCCGAATGGTTCAAAAGTGTAGTGATTTATGCTTATTTATAGTTCCAGTGTCCTTATCAGTATGTGTGTGTCCTTAAACGATATCTAGGCCAACATGTATATTGATTATAGGTAGATCTCAATGATAATAATATATGTGTTAAAAACTTCATTTCAACCTTGTAAAATAATAAAAACAAACAATACCATATAGATAATTAAGCTTACATGCATGCATGTAATGAATAAAATCAATTAGATATTTCTAAAAATATAGGCAACCAATCAATATAAAGCTGTTATAAAGTAAACCCCCTGTATATCTTAAGTCTGTATGTCGGCTGGCATGTCGCCAACGGTGATTTACCTACATACCCGATACTTATAAAGAGATATTTTTAATTTTGCAGTTTTACACATTGTCAAACAGATCGATTATGTACAAATTATAATTTATTACTTATTGATATTCAAGAAAGACCTTCACATATCCGTTTTTTTCATATAAAATTGTAGTCCTAAGATCAGGTAATATAATTATCACTTTGTTCATAGATAAAAGACCATTTAAATGATGATATACAGGAATGTTAGTAATGCGATCAAATGTCATAACTTTAATACAAAATGATAATGACAAAAACCGCTGATGTTATCAATAATTCTTTCCGTATATACTTTTTTGACCGAAACACTTATATTTCTGCTACTTGTGCTATCTTCAAAACAGAATGCATAAACCATATCATTATCAAGCATCAGAAAAGCAGTTACTTAAAGTTAACATAAATGAACAAAACATTATGTTAGTTTTACCAATGATTCAATAAAGGCAACAGTAGTACACCGGTATTTAAAAGTAATAAATCGATTGAGGAAAACACAAATACTGTTACCAAGACAAATCCGAGAGCAACAGATCAACTTTAAGAAGAAAACAAAAACAACAGGAACACCGAAATCCAACAAAAGCAAAAGCCAAATTCCAATAGAAACGAACTATTTGATAACAACTGCCATATTCCTGGCTTAGTACCTGATATTTTAAGACAGAATGGTAGGTGAGCCTAGTTTAATGACAAACCAAGCATCCCGCTTTGACTATCTTAGACAATTTCGCTAAAAGACAACGTGACAGAAATACAGCACAAACGTACCTGCTTCAATTCCTATCAAGCTGATAAGTATAACTATCAATATATGCGTCCCTAATTTTATATGTTAAAAAAGCAATCCATTTAGTTTTAAGTTTGAAAAACGTAATAGCTATTTCATTTGACAACAATACCTTACTCTGGCTTGAGCTTCGATTTTTTAAACGTCAGATTCGTGGAAATCAGAAAGGGCAAAAATTCAAATTCAGAAACAGTCGAAATATGCAAATCTATTTAAAGTTAAGCAATAATTTGTTAATTCGAAATAAAACAAGGAACAAGGCTTCAACATTCAAACCTAAAGGTCAAAAATAAACTGACAACATCCTGGCCAATAAAGAAAATGACTTACAGATAGACAATAGCATAAAAAGACACAACATAGAAAACTAAAGACTGAACAACACTAACGCCACCAAAGCCTGGGGTGATCTCAGGTGCTCCGGTGGGCTAATCGTCCTGATATTAAACTACCATTTTATTACCTTAACTGTGTCTGCTCCTTTGCAGTATCAGTTGCAGATCCCAGTGTAATACATTGCAATAAATAAGTTTAACATTTAATGTTTTAACCTATTCTTAGAAGAACGATTTGCTTTGTTTAGATAGTATTTGTTTTCTTGTTTGAAAATTGCTTTAAATTTGTATCGTGATTTTTTAATATTCATCTTGAATTATTCTAAGTAAATTAACAAAATAACTGAACTAAACAAAACGAAAAGATTCTAATTAATTAGCAAAATTCAAAACTCAAACACATCAAAAGAATGAATAACAACTAATCTCCTTGTTGTATTATCATAAAAATACTGGTATACTAAAACGATTTCAGGAAAATGGTATAAATCAAGACGACAATAGTTTGCGGATGGACACATCTCACAAATGGATTTACAAAACTAAATAAAACGAAATCCGATGGAGTCTAATGAACTGATACCTGAAGTGTAGACAGGGTATTGTACAACACATTACACATTTGACACTTACTAACTAATGTAAACCACGATCGACCGCGACATTCTTTAATTAATTAGAAATTAACTAATTATTGATTTGTGGTCAACAATATATCATGGCATTACCGCCCGATTGGTCAACAATATTCAATATTACCTGTAAGAGTTATTGTCTACTGAAAGCCTGTTTCAGATCTAAACATTTGACAATGTTATTTTGAAAATGAAATAACTAGTATTCATTGATATTGTGTTTACGTATTGAAATTATAGAGTATGTCCAAAACAGAAACATTTCACTTATTAACGCTGAAATAAAAGTACAAGTAAGCCGATGAACACATTTCTCCTGAATCGTACTTGTTGGTCTTTGTTTTATAGTTTTCTCCAAAATTTCAACTAAAAGGATAACTCTGATAAATATGATGAAATACAGTGTAATCAAATTCATTATTGATGGTTTTGCTTTCATTCATATCTAAGTGAGAGCTAGCCTTGAAATTATATTTACTTGACGATTTGCATTTTGTTATCGATTGATTTGACCCTGGCTTTAAAAACCTTTATTGTATTTACACATTGTATTTGTATATATGTTACATGACTTTATCTCGTTTCAAGATATCAACTTTGGTATATATAGGTCAGCAATGTATTTGAATACTATAGATAAAAAAAATTTTGTTTGAATTCTACCTTTTGAAGACAGGTGATACAGCCTATGTGAATAAAGCTATATATATATGTATTCCCCTCGGTATGTTGACAATGGATCAATGCATTGACGGACAAAGTATGCATATACTAACAATATTAGCAAACGAAGGGAATTTCCCGGCCTTTAATTAAGACAATGTTATCAGGTAAGAGAGGTTCAGTAAAGGTTGTGTTTTCAGAAAACATAGTCTCTTATGTTGCTTAGTGATTTGTACCTACAACCTGTGTTAAGAAATATTCCCAAAAATGATTCTTGATTTAATTCAAAGCATATTGTTTCATAATCTCTTTAGTTGGTAGAACTAAGAAAGGTACCCTTAATGATGTGCAGCAATTTGATTGGCTTGGAGTAATCCAATCAGTACCATAGTAATTGATCTAACAATCTCACCTTGATAGGTGTACATTACTAACCGTACAAGGGCAGGAACACAATGACATAGTATAAATATAATGTATTGTGTGTTATAAATAAAGGGTTTGTTTACAATCCTGAGATGTATGACAAAATTACTTTCTTAAGGTCATGTGATATATCAACAAACATTTATTTCTAAAACTAGACATGCATGCTAACCACAAGACTGCACCATGATCAAAGATTAAAGGAATTAAACAAACAGTGTGTCTTTTGTGTAAACAAATAATGCATAAATACTTTCGTTATCTCAAAAGTATATATATTAAGTGTCTTATCTCTTTATAAACGGAATTTAAAAAGAGGAACTTTCTTATGTTCAGACTATATAGAGAAACACCTTTTTTTAAGGAAACGGTGCTTTCAAAATTGAGAGAGCTTCGTATTGAGATGATTTTTATCAGATTTTCGTCAGATTATCTATTTATGAATCGAGAAAATTTTTGGGAATCTACTGTAAACCTCAGGCAAATAATATACCGGTGTTCAAAAGTCATAAATCAACCATTGGCAAGAGAAAAAATCCGGGCCACAAATACGAGGAAAATACATCAACTGTAAGATGAAAAACAAAGGTACAACAGATACACTGAATTGCAAAAAAAACCGCTAACATATGTAGAAACGAACTATTTGATATCAACTGCCATATTCCTTTCTTGGTACAGGACATTGACTTACCTGGTTTTATGGCTAGCCAAACCTCCCGCTTATATGAAAATGTTAACAAATATCGTTAAAACGATAACACTGCGTGACAGAAATACATACAAACCTCAGATCAGCAACGGTTATATTCAAGTAAATACAGACACCACCTGACGCACTTATGCAACGAACATGTAATCTCGAATTTTAATAATTATTATCACAATACCAGTCCAAACAGTGTAATCTCGAATTTTAATAATTATTATCACAATACCAGTCCGAACAGTTTTCCTGACAATGATGATATTGTAAGGCAATTTTATAATTAAAAAACAAATTCTTAGAAGAACTTGACTTTTTCTTTATGTCTGATTTTTCATATTGTACTCCAGTATTTACACATTATTGGATGATTCGGATTGAAAAAGTTTGGGCGTGTTTGGAAGGTAAATTTAAATTTATATGACAACCGGATAACAATTTGTAGATTTTGGATCCAACTCTATTTGAACTGATAAATGCAAATATTTGTCTATTTTGAGAAATATAATTTGTACACTATACTGATACCCACAAAAAAGTTGTAAAAGACTAATTTATTATTTTTTTTTCTCAAAAGTTTTATGATTATCGGTAATAGCTGGTACAATGAGCTTTAAAATGTATAATCATTTATTTTAAGAAAAATGTTGAAACAGGTAAGCATAATATCACCTTTGTAATGCACTCCAGTGCACCTTTTATGGCGACATGTCTTGTAACGCACGTGCAGAAATATACATAACTTGCCAACCACAAAATCTTCATACAAGATTTATATGTCCGGGACAAAATTGGACATTTGTCATTGTAATGGATATACTCTTGATATAATGAAGTTAATACAAACATAGGTCAGGGTCTAAACAATAGGATTAAGCAATGCCTTAAGTACAAAAAGGCATACTCTGACTGGCCACTTAATTATTTTTATCTTTAAGTAACGCTGACATTATTTATTTTCCACAACCATTGTTTAACCATCTGTAAAAAAAGATAAAGACAATGGTACATAATAATTGGTTAAAAGTAGTAAACATTAACAAGTTGTTTTTTTTAAAGTCATGGGGGAGTGGTGGTGGTCGTCGTTAAAGAATGAAAACATACGTGTTCCTGAAGATGTGTGATAAATGTAAAAAAGTAACGTGCATGCAAGATTTGGTTCTGTATATATGCATGCATTGCTTTAATAATTTCATTATCACTAAAATTTCAAGAAACTCGTTTCAAATGACTTTAAGAAAAATGTTAAGTAAACATCTACGGCAGTGCTACAAAACAGCAAAACACATTATAAAACAAGTTTAGAGAGCAGCAATAAGTCAGGAATAAACAGATGTCGAAAAACACTAGTATAACGATGTGACGTCATTAGACAACCACTATTGTTGATTATAAATTTTGGCTGTGTAATATTAAAGGCAGCAGTATTGTACCAATGTCATATTCCACAACCCCAACCGGTTTTGTCGACATGATAGGCGTTTCCTTCTAAAAATTGATCACCAGCCATGCTAAGTTATTCTCATTCTGAAAATGTAAGATCAGAAAAGGACACTACCAACAAATTTACAGATAAGACGACTTTCTGATATTATAAGATCTAAATAGAGACACAGACACGTCACATTGGTAAATCAATTCGTAATGGTGTTCTTAAGGCTTTTACGAAGCCGTATGTGAACTGGAAAATCAGGGGTGCATTTCAGACAAACAAAAAGGTTCTTTGAATAAACTAACTGTAAATGATGTAAGGGAGCTAACTCGAACTGTATGTGATATTTGTCGTATGTATCAATATGTTTTCATCGCTTGCATTCCGTCTGTTTTACTTTATGCATGAACAGAAGCTTCTATATGTAGGTGAACTTTTCATAATACACATTCAACAGTTATGACAAATATCGTGGTATTACTTTTTACCATAATTCGTTAGATAGTTTCCTATACGCAGCATTAGGTTTTAAATTTAAAACTACGTCTTATTTAAACAGTAAAATTTCACGGAAAATCTCTTCAGAATAACATGCCCGAATTGGTTCATTATTAAACTGTACTACTTGCAACCTTTATTATAATGTGTAAAAAGGCAATTATAATGTGTAAAAAGGCAATAGTTAACAAGTTACAAAAGTTTTTGAGTTTAGTTTATTATCATGAGGGAATGTGATATAATTCTATATGCGCAAGAGCTTTTCAGAGCGGTTTCCTGTGGAACGGGAATGATCTGGAGAAATTTTTCATTGCTGTTTTTCTAGCGATTGATTCCAGATTGCATCCATATCTTGTCGATTGTGAAACGTTCTTGCCGAAACCGTTCCGGAACAGTCCCGTTATTAGTACGAAATTCGTCAATGATTCCCACGCCAGAGTCCCGACAATTACAGAATTCAATACGACTGAGACCAGACAAAGCCGTTTGCAATGTGATAGAGCAGACCGTGATATGATTACGTTCCGACAGTACCTGATCATACCGAGTATGCCGTCAGTTTTCGAACGAATAACTTCCGTCAGCGTCGATTCACTGTCTGATCTCTGTCGGATTACATTCGGTAAAATCGGGACGCAGTCGTGACAGACTCGGTCGAATTTTACCAGGCGAAAGGTACAAATTAGATTAGAAGTGGATTGAGAACGGGATTAACGGAATAAATTCGCTTGGAAACGGTTGAATATCGACGCTTCCTGGACAATATCTGATTGTTGTCATGATTAAATTATTTGTTTTACAAATTTTAGTTAAAGTTTGAATTTCCATCCACGATTCACAGGATCTTGATCAGACTTTTGACAAATTTTAATCGGGAATGGTCCTGTCAAGGACGGCAGTAAAAATCGTGAATGTGTGACCGCAGCTTTACTAACTTTTTAAAAATGAACAGGCTCAAACGTAAAATCATACGGTTATAGTTTGTTGATTATATCTGTAATTCTGAACATACCAAAAACAATGAAATGGTATAAAGACTAATTTGACTATCACGGGGTTGATGTTTTTCTTTGTAAGAACATTACGACGGATGCAACAGGTGGAGAAGAAACCGATTACCGTTCTGCATCACCTGAGATCAACCTGGGATTTGGCAGGGTACGTGTCGCTATGCGTTGTTAAAAGAGGGACGAAAGATACCAAAGGGACAGTCAAACTCATAAATCTAAAACAAACTGACAACGCCATGGCTAAAAATGAAAAAGACAAACAGAAAAACAATAGTACACATGACACAACATAGAAATCTAAAGAATAAACAACACGAACCCCACCAAAAACTAGGGGTGATCTCAGGTGCTCCGGAAGGGTAAGCAGATCCTGCTCCACAAGCGGCACCCGTCGTGTTGCTTATGTGATAACAAATCCGGTAAATAGTCTAATTCGGTAGGTCACATTCAGGAAAGGGAAGGTGGTTGTAGTTACGACGTAAGGAACATATCCGATATCATTTGTGATACGGTTATTCCATAAAGGTCAACCAACTCGTGATGGCGTCCGTAAAATTTACGAAGGGATGTAAAAGCTGTACGCGTACGGTTACCTATAGTTGCTTACATCTACGTCATTTTGTCTCATTGGCTGTCATACCACATTCAATTACAAATGAGTATTCTTCTGAACTGTATCTTATACTTTGTATTGACTTAAAGCGAAACTTTTAATCATCTTTATCGAAATAACAAAAGATGTTGTTACTAAGATATTTTAAAGAACGTCTTGGAGAACAACGATGATTTACACAGGTACAGGTCACAGGGAGACCTGAAATACCAATCAAACCATAATTGTTTTGTTGAAAACATTTTAGTTTGAATACTTTTTATCAAATGTTTACAGATGACAAATAAACAACAAAAACATAGGGATTCGGAAACCGGGAAAAAATTATAAGAAAATCTCTATATCTCTGTTTTGCCTTATGTTATAATCTGGCGTTAAAAGGGAGATTTTATGAATTGTTTATATTCTACGGTTGAAGAAATTTGTAAGATATATAATTGTGTTAGTGTGGACAAGAGGAGGAACAATGATACATTTCTATACAATAAAATAATGTACAGATTTGAACATTTTAAAGATCCGTCGATTTGGGTCCACTTGCATTTCATTGGAACTGTATATATTCCACGCTTAGAGAACTTGCGAGATAATTGTGCTAGTGTGGACAACGGGACGCAACTCTGATATATTTCTATGCAATAACTTTATAATGTACAATTTTGAACCTTATAAAGATCCGTCGATTTGGATCAGCGTGCATTTCATTACCAAAATAATAAATACATGATCAATAATATTTGTCCAAAGGTATTGGTCTAGAATGGTAACAATTATATTTTTGCTTGATATAATATGTTAACATTTATTTGATTGATCATGATTATAAGTGACAGCAATTTGATATTGTAGAAATTCAGCCATTCTTTCTATTTCATTCAAAATTCAAGCTTCCATTTACTGTATATAATCCTTCTTCATACATTTTTTTGGCCTTTATTGCATGATAACTTAGTTTTACCATAGTGAGCAGTCCGTTAAGTATTGTTAGTAACATATGCCCTTATGGCTAGTGTGGACAACGGGACGCAACTCTGATATATTTCTATGCACAAAATTTATAATGTACAGATTTGAAAATTTAAATGATCCGTCGATTTTGGTAGGAGTGCATTTCATTGGAATTATATATATTCCACGCTTCGAGAACTTTCGGTCTGTGTGCACTTTAGTACCAAACAATTATCAATTAAAATTGTCCAAATGTATTGGTCTGAAATGGTTACAATTGTATTTGTACTTGATATGATATGTTAAACGTTATTTGATTGTTCATGGTTATCAGTGACAGCAAATTGATATTGAAGAAATGCTTCCAGTCTTTCTATTCCTTCTTTGTATATTAATTTGGCATGCATTGCATAACTACTTAGTTTTATCATATTGATCATTCCCTTTGGTGTTTGAGTAGAGAAAAGAGGGGCGAAAGATACCGGAGGAACAGTTATACTCATAGATCGAAAAGATACTGACAAAGTCTGGGCTAAAAATGAAAAAATCAAACAGACAAATAATAGTACTGAGAATTTTTTTTACTCTGAATAAATAAATATGAAATTGAGAATGGAAAAGGGGAATGTTTCAAAGAGACAACAACCCGACCATAGAAAAGACAACAGCAGAAGGTCACCAACAGGTCTTAAATGTAGCGAGAAATTCCTGCACCCGGAGGCGTCCTTCAGCTGGTCCCTTTTTTCTCGTTTTATATATTGATAGGACCGTTAGTTTTCCCGTTTGAATGGTTTTACACTCGTATTTTTAAAGGGCCCTTTTTAGATTGCTGTTCGGTGTTAGCCAAGGCTTCTTGTTGAAGACCGTATTTTGACCTATAATGATTAACTATTATAAATTGTGACTTGGATTGATAGTTGTATCATTGGCACTAATAGGTGTAATACCATCATTGGTTTTCCCCTATTAGTCTTTGTTAAATTTACACTTTTAAAAATTGCAGAATTTATCTTTGTTTCAAATAAAAAAATACTTGTCATGAGTGAAGTTTTATTCTGTCCAGTACTATAGAAAAAATTACATAGCATCTAATTGCACAAAAGAAAGTAGCCATCACTGGAAGTTAACCAATCAAATTTCTCCCCTTATGTAACCTGTGTAGAAGAATTAGTAACTATGTAACCTCAAGTTTACAAAATATTCTATAGAAACTCCAAATAAAACAAAAAGTGTGCTTTGAAATACCCTGGACATTTGTTTATAACACACGATATGTTTTACTGCACTTAAATGTAGGATTAATTACCTACAACTGCCAAATTCAAGGGAATGTTTGTTTCGACCAATAGTTCTGTCAGGTATACGTGAAAGGGAAACCAACCATTCCTGTCATTGTAAAATAATCGTCAATATAATAGCAATTAATTCTGGTCTCTTGATATACGTCAATGATAGGCAACCATTTTCTGTTGCAGCTATACATCAACAACTAAGCCACAATTTTCTGTCACAATTAGTTAAAAATCATCAACTTAACAACTTGCTTACTGTCACAACTGATTAAACATTATCGACTTAGCAACTGTTCTGTCACAGCTGGTTGAACATCAATGAATTAGTAACCTTTTTCTGTCACAGCTGGTTGAACATCAATGAATTAGCAGCTAATTTCTGTCACAGCTGGCTGCAAATCAATCAATAAGCAACCATTTTCTGCCACAATCTGATGTTCAGTAGTTGTCGTTTGTTGATGTGGCTTATGAAAGGCAAAATCACAAAAATACTGAACTTAGAGGAAAATCAATTCGGAAAGTCCATAATGACATGGCAAAATAAGAAATACAAAACGCATCAATACGAATGGACAAGAACTGTCATATTCCTGACTTGGTACAGGCATTTTCAAATGTAGAAAATGGTGGATAAAGCCTGGTTCTATAGCGCTAACCCTCTCACTTTGATGACAGTCTCAATTTTTGGTGGGCCCTTTATAGATTGTTGTTCGGTGTGTGTCATGTCTTCGTGTTGAAGACCGTTCTTTGACCTATGACAATTTAATTTTATAAATTGTGACTTGGATGGATAATTGTCTCATTGGCACTAAAACCACATGATATAAGTGTTTCACTTTTCGCGTTTTATATATTGATTAGACCGTAGGTTTTCTCGTTTGAATGGTTTTAAACTCGTATTTTTGTGGGCCCTTTATATATTGTTGTTCGGGTTGTGCTATGGCTTCGTGTTGAAGACCGTACTTTGACCTATAACGATTTACTTTTATAAATTGTGACTTGGCTGGATAGTTGTCTCATTGGCACTAAAACCACATCTTCCTTTATCTATATACATTGTATTATGATAATTCTCTTTGTTAAGTGTCGTGGATATATTGTGTAATTCCCTAATCAGGCAGTTTCAGAAGCACCGACGAATTCGTCCTGGTTTTTTTTTGTGTGGGGTACATATTGCTAATCTATAATTTTATTTGCAGTTTTGGTAAATTGTTGTTCATCTGTTCGTCGACTTGATATACATTATTTGTCCTCAACTGGATGATTTGGGTATGATTGCATTGCTTTCATGAGAGTGAGTCGTCATTTTAGAATAAGATTCGCAGATTTGCCATGCTATCAAAATTATTAATCTGCAGATACCAATATCTCTTAAACAGAACCAAATAGTTCTGAGGTAAATATGTTTATATAATTGATTTGCTTTAAGTAGTCGCCATACACTTAAACACTAAAAATGCCAAATTCGCCCAACCCAAAAACACCAACTGAATGAACAGACGAAAACATAAGATTTTCCCTTTTACATCTTAAAGTATCACAATTTCATTTTCACTTTTCCCACAACAAGAAACAATTAAGCAGTAATCATATCTTTTATTGGTTTCTTCGACGAACAAAGTTAAAATAAACGTAACTAAAATCCAGTATCGACATATGTTCAAATATTGAATTAAAAAATCAGTACTAGATTTTTTTTCTATTAAGAATAGAAGAGTTTAAAAATTTGACTTTAAAGTACAAATAAGAGTCGCTTTCTAAACCTGTTTATTATGAATTAACATTTTGAAAGAAGATCATCCGTAAAACAATAACATACCTGGTGATTATTACCAGTTATTGTTATGTAGGTCAAGAAATTGAATGTTTGAAAATGTCGTTTAATTGAATAGCGTCAAATTGTGTGAGTATTTTAGGGTTTAAAAAAAAGAAGAAACGAAACAGCATATAACTTTTGATAAAGAAGCTTAACTATCATTGAAAAATATTTGACGATCTAACATACCTATTCACTATTATTTAAATATTTGTTCCATTTTAATGCCTATGAACTACATGTACTAGAGGTATTATAATCATGTCAAACTAAACACATGTTTATACTTTTTCATTAAGTATAGCATAAAAGTGCATAGACCGATATCATTTGACAAACGTTAACGATCTCACTGTTGTCTTATAATAAACTTTATATGTGTAATCATTGAGTTTTGGTTATAAATGTTGTATCTGAAAACAAATGTTTTGTTTGACAAACGTCATATACGTGATTACGGGTAAAAAAGAAGTTACACATTTTGAAAAACGAATTAGGAGTTGTGCCAAAAACAAGAAAGATAGGCTAACCATGTCTATGTTTCGCGGCAGACAATCTTATAAGTTTCAATTTGAAATTGTGCATGTACATATACAGACACAAACAGATATTTAAGTGTATGCAATTATTTTCTTTCTCTTGATATACGTCAATGATCAGCAACAGTTTTTTAATGCAGCTTTACATCAACAACTAAGCCACCGTTTTCTGTCACATTTAGTTAAACCTCATCGACTCAGCAACCATTTCCTGTCACAGCTGGTTATACATCAATGACATATCAACCATTTGAGGCTTCAGGTAAATGCACTCAAAAATAGTTAAGACGGTCCTTTATATGTTTTTGTTTCGTTACATATCGGTCTCAAGGTCTAAACCTAAATGTAATCCTTGGTATAAACGATATTTTTGTATTATGAATTATACAAGTACATTTTATATACACATTCACAAAATTGCTTCATAAACAAGCAACATGTGCTTATATATTATTCTGTCTCCTTTAATGTAATCCGTCTGTGCTTTTCATTAGCTTCTTCATAGTTATAAAAGAAATTAAATTCATTTATGTAATTAAAAATTATAAAAATAATGGTAATAGCTATTTTGGGTCTTTTAAAAAACCTCTGATTGCAAATTTATTTGTTGTAACTTACAGATGTAAACTTCTTTTGAGAGAAAATTGAAATATTTTTAAGACTTCAATCTCGTTCCCTTTTTAGAATATGATCACTGAATTAGACGATTTACGGGGTTTGTAATAAAGCGAGGAACACAATGGATGTCACATGCGAAGCAGGATCTGCTTGCTTACGCTACCAGAGCACCTTAGATCGACCCAAGTTTTGTTGGGGTTCGTGTTGCTTAATCTTTATCTTTTTATGTTGTGTCTTGTGTACTTTTATTTGTCTGTGTGTGTTATTTTTTCCTTTTTAGCCTTGACATTGTCAATTTGTTTTCGATCGAGTTTGAATGTCCCTCTGGTATCTTTTGCCTTATTTTTGCTCGATTTAAATATTTCAAAATATCCTATCCTATAATTTATAAAACCAGGGATTTCATTATCGCATATAACTTAAAAACGTCACCAAATTATCCTCTAGATGCAAAGTTTTTGGATAGAAAGTTAATAAAATATTTATTATTAACGGGGTCTCCCATTCTTATTTGTACAGTTGTGTTGGTTTAGAGCCCTTGAATATTGAACAGTCTATTAAAGCATATATATACTTTATATAAACTCTTTTAAAAAAATCAATTCAACACTGTAATAAAATCTTTTAATATTTTTTTTATCGGTACTAATATTGATTTGGGAATTAGAATATAATTAGATATGCATTTATCCATTTACACTTACGGTTCTAAATCTTGTCGATAGTTATGTTTCGTACATACAAGATCATGTTTTGATTGACCGTTTGTGACTCCTTTGCACTGAATGCATATTGTATTTGCTACATGAATTTGCCATTATTTGCTATAGGATTTTAAGTATCTTCCAGTTGATTGAGTTTCTCACAGATCAGTACTTTAGTGCTTCGTTTAGTTGTTTATATGGTTTGTTTTTTTATGAATTCACTCGTTGTTGCAAGCCATGCAAATTGTCTCATTGACAACTATACCAAAACATCTCATTTTATATAATTTGGAAAAAAGTTAGGTGTTCTTTCTTGCTTATAAATATGGTGGATCATATTGATTGGCATGGAAATAAGAATGGAAAAATCAAAGTCAGGTATACGTTTACTTTTCATCTTCTTCAAACTTGAAAATAATTACTCAAGTCATCCATAAAAGAGTTTCATATTTTGAAATATAAACACCATGAATATCACATCTATATATTTATCTATTCCCTGCCATTTGTTTAATGTTTTAACAGTGCACAGGTTTTGCTTGTATTCGAAATAAATAAAATAAGGAAAACACCACAAAATCTCTCTTGGCCTTCTGGTATCACTATAAGTTTTACAGTTATATAATGTATATAAACAAACGTGAAACATGAACGATATCAGAAAAAGAGGGGACTAAATATTATTTATAACCGCACAGTGCTCTTTTCAAATGTAATTTTTTTCATTCGAATTTCCTTTTATAAATATAACTTTGGTACTGTTTTGTGGGTTTCCATCATGTATTTGTTGATTTTGATTTTGATTTATAGGAGGTGCAGGTCCATAAAATCCCGAATATCCAGCTTGCATTTGCGGATGATATACTATTGGAGTCATATATCCCATCATTGTTGGCTGTCCAACGTTTGAATTATTACAACCAAATGGATGAACATTAACGTTTGACGGATTTACTGTATTTGCATTGCTTTGTTGATGGTTTTTGTCAAACGGTTGGCTTATGTTTGTATTACGGTGATGTTGGTTTCGAATAATGTTTCGGGATTGATCATCATGCCGTGTTATGTCATTAGTTTCATTTCGAACATTTATGTTTTCAGTATCTGCATTTTCATTTGGACTGACTTCTTGTTTAGTCTTCTCTTTCTTGTTATAAGCTTTTATCAGAATATACATTTCAACTATATCAAATCCCAATCCAATAATGTCTACTACAAAAAATACAAACAGAAGAATCGGAAGCCAATATGATGTATCGAGGAGACTCTCGCCAACGTCTAGATCTAGGAACAATGTGAATAGAAACGCAAATATATCCATAAATATCATCAAAAATTTGAAGCCTATTTTCCGTTTGAAAAGTGAATCGACATTTTTTGTCTGAGAACGACATAAACAAATTTGACAAGCTATTAAAATTATCAGTATAAGAACGGCAAAGTCTCCGAAAAAGAACACAACGGTTCCAAGAGAAACACCTCCTGCCTCATAAGTTTCAAAGATCGATCCGTTGAAGTGGGCGCTGTACACTAAAGAAATTACGGTTATAAGTTCTGCAAAACCAAATATCCACTGTATGAATAGACGAAAACATAGGATTTTCCCCGCCATTACTGTGATATCGTCACTTTTACCACAACAAGAACCCATAACGCAATAGCCACATTTTTTATCGATTTTGTCGACATAAAAGTATATGATCAAAGTGATGATGTCGAAAAAGTCGGGACCAAAGTCAGTACACATTTTTAACCAAAGTGATTATATGTACATAACAATTACAACTCAATAAGACTAAATTTGCATTTACGTCTTGAAAACACCAATCAGGTTGTCGTTATGAATAATGAATAAACATTTCTAAATATGACATTATGTGTAACTATAGAATTATTGTTAATTGTTATTGGTTCTTGTTAATCTATAGAGGTCAACTAATTGAATATCAAAATAAAAAGTTAACTTATATGTTTAGCTTATAAAACAATAAATGAATTTATTTCAATAACGAACATTGTTAAAATCCTCTGGCCGTTATAAACTATTTTAAACATATAACTTTAAAAAAAAAGAATTCGTCGACTATCCCTTAATGTTACAATGCAGACTATATCAACTTACTACTTTACATAAACTTTTATTTGATATCTTTGTTCTATTCAACGATTTTCAATACGAAGCGTTTAAAAACAGATTAATGTACTTTTCATGAATATTTGTTTTTTAAAGCACTTGAGAAAG
Organism: Mytilus galloprovincialis; assembly: GCF_965363235.1. Taxonomy (NCBI): domain Eukaryota; kingdom Metazoa; phylum Mollusca; class Bivalvia; order Mytilida; family Mytilidae; genus Mytilus; species Mytilus galloprovincialis. The sequence continues at coordinate 4,998,418 of NC_134844.1, forward strand.
ATTCTATTCGCACTGGTTTTAAAGAGATAATCGTAACTGGAATTACGATTATCCCAATATGGCGACGGCAGATATAAGTAAAATCTTTACAGTCATTTTTCTCAAATGTAGCATGTTTTTGTCAATAGTTACTCAGCTGCAAGGTTTTTCTATACCATTACATCATATTTGAATCGTAACGGTGCACTGGAATTTTCTAAGCGCTTTGAAAATTGCCGTTGAAAAATTCGGGATGATAATGGTTACTCGGAAAAAAGATAATCGTAATTATGGTATTAAAAAATGAGAAGATAATCGTAACTGGATAGTGTTTTATTGATATTGAAACTAAAAACGTATATATGATAGTACACGATGAAATTATCGTGATGAATTAATCACGTTTCAAAATCTTATGACATTTCTTTTTGTGCATATTTTATTAATAGTTCTAATGAAAACAGCTACATACTATTATATCATAAAATTGGAAGGTTGAACAAGCTTTGAGAAATTTGGAAATGGGAAAAACACGAACTATGTTAAAATACAGAAAACTCCAAGAACTAGGAATGTCACACAATATGGGAATGAGCGAAGAGGCAATTTTAAAGGAAGTTATGATATGGCAATAATTGTCGGGCGAAACGCATGTGTCACCCTACATCAGATTTGTGATTAAGACTGTTTAAAACATTGATTTATCCTGAATAAAAACATAGTAAATGTAGAAAATATTGTTTTAAATTATTTATTGCAGGTGGCTATATGTGCTATTTCTCCCCCCGGGAAGCCACTGCTAATTCAATTCTAGCCCCTACCCTATTATGCCATAATGAAGTAGGAATAACGTTAAGTTTTCGCCAGAGACAGTTTGACTCTATTCTTTGTGGATAACATACTGAAAATAACAAGAAACTAACACTTGCTATTTGTTTTGCACGAATATAATTGAAAAATACAAAATCTCCAATTCTTGTTTCGTAGGTGATCGTTGTAGTGAACATTTATAAATGTTTTATTTTTTCCCCTCACAATCCCTATATTGCAATAGTAACAAGAATGATTCTATTCATCAAAGCATGAACTAAGCTGTACATTGATATTTTTTCATAATTTTAAACTAGATACTGAAGGATATTTGAACCGTTTCGTAGTGGACATTAACAAAAATACGGTATCACTCTGGTCCATATGATGTGCTCTTTTTTTTTCCAAAAATTAAACTGCCGTTATAAAAGCATAACTTCTTTTGTAAAACCCTTATGTTTATATCTCTTACCCATATTTTGACCATTTTATTTATTGTGTCTGTTTAGTTCATGCATCATTGTAAATATAACGGAATTTGATGAGACTGTCATCAAGGTGAGAGGGTTAGCACTATACAACCAGGTTTAATCCACCATTTTCTACATTTGAAAATGCCTGTACCAAGTCAGGAATATGACAGTTCTTGTCCATTCGTTTTTGATGTGTTTTGTTATTTGATTTGCCATGTGATTATGGACTTTCCGAATTGATTTTCCTCAGAGTTCAGTATTTTGTGATTTTACTTTTTGCAAACATTGAGAATGAATGTTGAATAGGGCGTCTAGGGGCATGCTATTTTGGTTATTTTGAATCATTCAGGAATCAATAGCTTATTAGTTCCTCTAAAAATAGTTTGTTTCTTTGCTAAAAAATGTTAAATTTAATTCCATGTACTGACTGAACAAAAACTCACGTGTAAAGATCAAACACATTTCATTTTAAGTGGCTGGGACAAGAAATCACGGTTTTGTTGAAAAACGCCCATAAATCGAGATATATAAGTAAATTTGTCTTAGATATTAACCTGTTAGTTTCTTCATTTATTTTTATTTTCCGTTAATGTCATCAATTAAATGGACATTTGCATTTTAACACACAAAATACCATTGAAATGCTAAAAGACACATTTATTATTTTTCAGTTACTATTATCTGATACAGAAACTACGATTATCAAACAAGAAAAAATCCATAGAGTTACGATTATCATCCCGAATTTTTCAACGTCAATTTTCAAAGCGCTTAGACAATTCCAGTGCACCGTTACGATTCAAATATATAGAAAAACCTTACAGCTGAGTAACTATTGACAAAATCATGCTACATTTGAGAAAAATGACTGTAAAGATTTTACCTATATGGGATAATCGTAATTCCAGTTACGATTACCTCTTTAATACCAGTGATTTGACCGCATTTACAATTTCAAGTTACTTAATTTCAAGTAATATTCTTTTAGACAACAGTTTCAACAACATAAATAAATTCATTTTACGCTTATCCATATATACAGTAAAGTAATCAAAAATTAAGACATGGAATTTAGAATGAAATTCTAAGAAATGACTGTAATATTTTTTTTTGTCTATTCGAAATAACATAAAAAATGCGGTGCACACTTTAAAATAACCCGCTTCGCCGGTTATTCAGTGTGCATCACATTTATTTTATGTTATTTCTTCATAAACAGAAAAAATATTACAATCGTTTCTTAAATGTATGTAAGAATTAAATTTGTGTTACTATGTTATGATAATAGGAGTTAAAATACTGTTTTTGTATGATTTCAAGATATTGTCGTGAAGAGAAATTAACAACAAAATACAAATGTATGTCACTCTCTATATACATTTTATTATAAGTACATGTATGAATAGAAAAACTAGGTTGCATTAATAACAATTATAATCGTTTAATATCAATTAAATCATATATGAATATAAGTCAATGATTTTTATTTTTTATTTATTTATTGGTTTTATTTTTTATTTTTTGTTGTTGTACGGGGAGGTGGATGTTAATATAAGCGTTGACACTGACAGGTTAAAATTAATAAACATGTATTGTATTCTTCTTTGATAGAAAAAATGCATATAAATAGTGTATGAGATGAAGAAATACAAAATAAAGAATTATGAAAAATATATATTTGCATTCAGATTTTCCTTACGACCATTTAATTATATAGGAAATCTTAATATGTTTGATAAGATTATATGGAAGTGCAATGTAAAGAAAGAGTTGAAAAAACAAAACTATCAACAAAATCAAAAGGACCAGCAAAAGCACGTAGTTTATGAAAAACATCCAAATAATTTATTACTCCAAAAATAGTAAATTTCACTATTCTCATATATTTTGTAACTAATGTTTATGATCATAGTTCGTTGATAGTAGTTAATGAACTAATTAAAAGCACTGGAATATTAGTTGTAGAAAAATTATAAGAGGCCTCGATGAACACTAGCTAGAAACTGTTTATATTTGGGAGAAGAAAATTTGAAAATAAAGAAGTTTATAATCAATATGATAACGGGAGTAATCGGAGACTTCTGTTTTGTTCATATAACATTTTTGTATAAATTTCAAAAATAGCAACAAACGAAGACTTCTTTATGGCTGAATACTTCTCGATAGCGGGAGTAAATATCAGGGATGTAAACAACTGACTGATTGGTCGTTGTTAGTTTTATGTAGTGTGGGGAATAACCACCCATCTTCGGGACAACTTGGATGATGGGCGAGAAATTTGGATTTAGGAGGGAAAACATTGGAAAATAAGGGTTTAACTGTGCAGAAATTCAACCAAGCAACAGGTCATCTACAAACCTATCAAAGAATTGTTGTAGTGTTCTTAAGGTGTAAAGGGCATGCTAATCTCTCTCCCTTCGAGAGGTATCTGATGTAACGTTAACTTTTCTGCAAATCCATACATAACATCAGGCATAGCAAAACGGACGCACCACATTGGTTAGGATTAATCTGTCATACGAAAGGAATGACCCACTACGATCGTTAACAATTCCAGATCAACGTAAATGTAGGGCAATATGTTTGTATATTGTTTTGCATGTGTCACAGATATATAATAAGTATAGTCCATTAAAGTAACCAGATTTTAATGAATGCCATTTTGCACAAATATAATATTCATATATATGTTCTTATTTGCAAAACTTTGTTTATCTAGGAGTTTCATGAATAAACACGAATAACAAAACAACAGAATTAGAACATTATCAAATGTCGGAAAGTGTTTAAAACAACCTCAAAACTTTATACAATATTACTTAAAACGGTAATTGTTTTCGAATAAATTAAATTGGATTTGGCAACATGTCTGTTCTATTTAGCTCCATTGCTTTTACCATTTTTTATTCTTTAAATACAGATAAATATACAAATTTCTCGTTTTCTGCCATAGTTTTTTTTCTCTCGATATATATGAGTTTGAATGTTTATTTGAAATCTTTCGCCTCCAAAATACAGAGAAGAAAGATAATGTTGTTGACTTATCAAGTTGTCAATCGAACGGCAGACTTATAACAATGCAACTATTTATGACATGATACAAATAAAACAGTATTATTTACCCAATAAAGGTTCATTGGCATTATACATGTATTGATTGTGTTAAAAACTTTAAATTTATAATAAAATAGAAATGTCTGCATTGGTTAGATAAGTATTAAGGAGGACATCAAGCTAGATTAATACGAAATGACTTCAATCTCCGATTTTAGATTTGAGTGTGATTTAGTTTAGACTCGTGATTCGTTGTTAGTTCTGATATCATATTTAATATAACTTACATAGCCTAGCATAAATATCTTCAATAGTCATTAACAATAGCAATGTATTATGTATACCCTGTATACCTGATTTAAGACAACCAAGTAGAATTTTAAGTCCAAATTATGGTCATCTTACCTTACCAGAAAATCTTTAGCCGTCCACTTCGGGACAACCTCATTCGTTTTTGATGCGTTTTGTTATTTGATATTGCCATGTGATTATGGACTCTCCGAATTGATTTTCCCCTAAGTTCAGTATTTTTTTGATTTAACTTTTGAGTAGTTAATTTTCCACCACCACATCTATTTACACTATTTTACACACATTATCGATAATTCACTTGAGTACGGAGATATCAATATTTCATATTATCCTCCATGTATCACTGAATTAGCCATGTTTAAAATAATTTCAACATTATACGAGTATTTATATACAGTACACTAGTTGACAGGTATGCTCTCGGCACAACAACAGTATAAATACGGGAGTATCGATGTTCGGAACATATTATTATCAGTTCCAACTAAGGAAATATGCTCATTTTCTTTTAATGTCTAAGGATCGGTATCTTGCTATATGTAATGCATACGACCTTTTGCCTGCATATTGCATCTAATTTAACAATATTTTCACTATTTCCTTTTAGTCCAGGATAGTGTAACGAGCAGTCCAGAATTATTTGGATTTTATCATGACTGGAAAGTGTTGTAAAATTTTCTTCCGATTTTAATTGTAATATTTCATCGATCTGGTGAAAATATTTTCGTCGGATAGGTTTTAGAATTTGACAGTCCAACAGGAAGTGACAGAGAGTTTCATCGCCTTGATCGCATAATTTGCAGATTGGTGTTTCGTTTTCTGTATATCTAAGTCTTTAATTCTATAAGATATAAGTGCCGGTTTCTAATTCTAATTTAATTGCCAGTCTTGTTGTGTCTCTGGTAGGATCATTAGTTGTATTAATGTCCAACAATCGGTGAAATATCCCAGGATTGTATGCGTCTATATAAAGATATCATAGGGACGCATAGCTTTTTCCGGATGAAATTATTGCTTCTTCCAAGTATTTATAAATGGCTATTTGAACGGTTCTCTTCCATTGAAACATTTTTGGCGCACAGTTTAGAAGTTGTAACGGAAATGGTAGTCCATATTTAAATATCATTTTCTTAATTGAAATTGAAATAAACCAGCTGTTGCTCGATTGATCTTTGATGGATAATTGTCTAATGGCCAATTTCTTTTCTAAATTTGAGTTGTCTTGCCTACATATGTTATTAAATAATATTAGTGCTTTTAGATCGATTTGTGCTTCTATAGGTAAGAATCCGGATAAGATGTAAATACTCGGATCTGCTGTACACATCGGTAATGATATAATTCTTTTAATCAACTGTTTTTGGAACTTTTCTAATTTTAGTAAATTTGATGAAGTAGGTAATATTACTTCTAAACCGTACGTAAGAATAGGTTGTATAAAGGTTTTGATCAGATGTAGTGATGTAATCGGATCAAGTCCATTCTCATCAGGCAGTCCTGCTGACATTAGACTGTAGGCGGCTCTCCTAGATTTAGTAATGTTTTGTTCAGTGGTTTCATTTTGAGAGTTTTTTGAAGATGTTGATCTAAGAATTCCAAGATGAGGTGATTGGTCTACGACTGGCATAGGACTTTCGTTCAAAGTTGAATTGACTGATTTAGACTGTTTCTTGCGGTTAGTTGGTTCTATTTGTAAGACAACGCTTTTTTGAGGCTGTAGTAGATAGTGATGGTTTTGACTATATTCAGCAGCTATACTTATGAGAAGTTGTAGTTCTGCTGGATTTTCGCTCATCAACGCAACATCATCCGCACAGGATATTGCATAACAGAGGTTTCTCCAATTGTGCATCCCTGTGCAACATTTTCAAAATTATGAAGTAAATCTTTAATATATATTTTATACAAATCTGCACTGAGAAGACCTCCCTGCTTAACTCCCTGTTGGACTGGAAACTTTTCTGAAGAGTCATTTGCCCATTTGACGCATGCTTCTGTGTTTTTATGTATTTCATCAATTAATTTCCAAGTTGCTGGATTGACATCGGTGAAGTATACTTTCCGTAGTAGCATTTGTAAACATCGAAGGCAGATTTCGTATCCAGTAAAGCTATAAAACATGGTGATTTCTTGTCCATGTATTCTCTATATACTTCTTCTGCTATAATTGCTGCATTCAGTGGTGAAGCATTTGCAGTGAAGCCTCTTTGTAGTACTGACTGTAGATCGAGAGAATGTTTTCTTAGATCATCACGTAGTATGTACTTAATTATTTTCAATAGTATAGGTAAAACAACTATACCACGGTTTTATCTCCTTTGTTTTTGTAAACTGGTGATAATAGACCTATTTTTATAAAATCAGGAATCAGCCTTTTTTGGAACATAGTATTAATGTGTTTATGAAGAAATTTCAAAAATACGTCCCCTCCATATAAATAATTTTCTATGGAAACGCCATATATGTCTTCTGCTTTTCCTTTATTTATGGATTTAATAGCTTTTTGGATGATATTCAGGCTTACTTCTTTTGATGTAAATTGGCGACTTATTTCTAAAATTGTATCATAAAATTGAGAAAGGAAATGGGGAATGTATCAAAGCGACAACAACCCGACCATATAGCAGACAACAGCCGAAGGCCACCAATGGGTCTTCAATGTAGCGAGAATTCCCGCACCCGTAGGTGTCCTTTAGCTGGCCCCTAAAAATATGTATACTAGTACAGTGATAATGAACGTCATACTAAACTCCGAATTATTCACAAGAAACTAAAATTAAAAATCATACAAGACGAACAAAGGCCAGAGGCTCCTGAAATTTTTCAAAAGATTTCAACCCACCCCCTATACCTCTAGCCAATGTAAAAAAGTAAACGCATAACAATACGCACATTAAAATTCAGTTCAAGAGAAGTCCGAGTCCGATGTCAAAAGATGTAACAAAAGAAAATAAATAAAATGACAATAATATATAAATAACAACAGACTACTAGCAGTTAACTGACATACCAGCTCCAGACCTCAATTAAACTGATTGAAATATTATGTCTTCATCATATGAATATCAGGCACAATCCCTCCCGTTAGGGGTTTAGTATCATACTATCATAAGATATATGAGAAGAACATAACCCGTGTCATGCCAATAACTGGTTTTTTTTTAAATGTGTTTAGTTCCGATGCAAAGACCATATAAGTGAATCAATATTAAAGCCAAAATATGCAATCTTTAATGACCTGACAACAGTATCGTAACTATATCCCTTCTTAATAAGTCTGTTTAAAGATTTGTAAGCTTTTGAGGAGAATACTGACATTTTGTGCTTTGTAAAGAATATTACCATAAAAGATTGGATGTGAAATACCTGAACGTATAAGATGTCTGCATGTTGAGTTATATTTACGAATTATTTCCTTATACCGGTGATAAAATTTAGTAAATGTTTTGACCAGTTTGTGATATCGAAAACCCTGGTGTAATGATTTTTCAGTAATACATAAATTTCTCTCGCTAAATCTAATACGTTGTTACATACACGAGCGAATCGTACAAGTTGAGATATATAAACACCATAAAATGGCGACAAGGGAACGTCACCATCTAAAAATGGATAATTAACGATAGGAAATGAAAAATCATCTCTTTTATCATAATTTTTTGTATTAAGCTTCCCGTTAATGATATAGATATCAAGATCGAGGAAAGGCAGTGGTCATTGTTAGTATTAGCTTTATTTAAAGTAAGTTCAACAGGATACATTTCTTTAGTATACATACTGAAGTCGTCATTATTGAGAGCCAATATATCATCCAAATATCTAAAAGTATTGTTACATTTTTGTATCAAATGTTGTTTCGATGGGTCTTTGTTAATTTTAGTCATAAATTGTAACTCATGACAATACAAAAACAGGTCCGCAATAAGTGGTGCACAGTCAGTCCCCTTTGGAATTCCAATAACTTAACGATATACGGAATCTCCAAAGCGAACAAAAATGTTATCAAGTAAAGTTTCAAGCGCATATATAGTATCAAAGCATGTCCAATTGACATAGTTCTTTTGTTTATTGCTACTAAAAAATGACCTAAAAGAGTTTGAACATTTATACTCGCATTCTGACTTTTGAAATGCCCAGTTAATAAGGGATGTGAATTTTTTTCTTAATAAGTATATGGTGCAAAGTGGTATATAGGGTAGAAAAATCAAAACAAATTCAAAATCACCAATATATGCATGCAATTTATCAAGTACTTCCAACGAGTTTTTGACACTCCAATAGTAATTAATTCCACTATTTTCAAAGGCCTTATTTGAACAATTTATTATCAGGTTTTTTATTGTACCAAGTGTGCTAGTAAGTAGAATAGACAATTTAGTAGTGGAACAACGGCTTGGAGATGAAATAAATCTATATGTGTAAGGTGTTTTGTGTAGCTTCGGAAGCCAGTACATAATTGGGACTTTCATTGTTTTTGGTTCTGCTTGTAAAGAAGTAGCTAAAAGTTTGTGTTTGTTACAGAAAAGAGGGACGAAAGATACCAAAGGGACAGTCAAACTCATAAATCTAAAACAAACTGACAACGCCATGGCTAAAAATGAAAAAGACAAACATAAAAACAATAGTAAACATGACACAACATAGAAAACTAAAGAATAAACAACACGAACCCCACACAAAACTAGGGGTGATCTCAGGTGCTCCGGAAGGGTAAGCAGATCCTGCTCCACATGTGGCACCCGTCGTGTTGCTAATGTGCTTACAAATCCGGTAAATAATCTAATTCGGTAGGTCACATTCATGAAAGGGAAGGGGATTGTAGTTACGACGTAAGGAACATATCCGATATCATTTGTGAAACGGTTATTCCACAACGGTCAACCAACTCGTGATGGCGTCCGTAAAATTTACGAAGGGATGATTTCAACTTCACCATTTGGAACTCTTGGTTTAATAGCTTCCTTGTGATCAGCAACCCTCTATCAAGAAAATCATGATAGGAAATGCAAGCACGGGAATATCGTATCAATTGGGATATATACCCCGTATGCAGGTGCTGCTGGAATGTTGCTACTTAGAAATGGAAAGTTCACAATTGGAAAGCTGAAATCATTTCTTTTGTCGTAAAGTTTTGTTTTCAACCGACCCGCATTGTCAATTTCTAGATGTAAGTCAAGATATGAAGCCGACTTAACTGTATCTGTAGTATCCTTTATTTCTAGTTCGATGGGATAGATGCGTTCCACATAGTCACCAAATTTTGAATTGTTTAGTGAAAGAACATCATCACAGATGTCGTTTTTTTTTAAATGGAGTCAGTTAGAATGTTGGTGAATTCGTGATTTCCTTTTGCAGAACCTCTATATAAAATTTACGTCAAACAATAATGATATTATTAGCAGCTTTATCAGCCGGGACAGAAACAAATTCCTTGGCTAGTTCTTTTAGTTTATGTTTGATACGCGAAATAGGGTTTTTATGGTTGTTGTTAAGAGTAAAATGTTCTTTAAAATGTTGTATTCGAATATCAACTATCTTCATTACTGAATTAAAAAACGAGTCCAAAGATTTTTTGTCAGCTTTTACCCGTATTATAGTCCATTTCACATAGTTGTAAATGCTGGTAATTAAATGATGGATGTTGAGTTGGTATTGCTAGTTTGCTAAAATGAGTATGCCAACCAGATAAAATATCATCTCTTTCAAAAGTTTCTCCATCTACATTTAGGTCATTTATGAAGGTATTTCCATTTTGTCATCGAACGCGCGAGGTGAAAGGTGGAAACACACGTTCACTGAACAGCAAATAGTGATAACTGATTCTCAAAGAAGACATTTAATATAAAAATAAATCGTTCAAAAACTGTTAAGGAAAAGTTTGATTAGCAAATGGAAAACATTAACAATATAAAAAAAATCAATTTAACTATACGTCAAATGCTCATCTTGCTCTTTGTTGATTAGTTATCCATTTATCGACATCACGATCCTATAAAAATCGACCACAAACTCGAAAGTAAATAAGCTGGCAATGAACACTCATTGAATGAAATATCATTTGTCGGTATTACGTATGGATTCGTAATAAATTAAAAAAAAAAAAGGAATGCCTTCAGGAATTAGCCAAGTGTATGTGCATGCATTTTTTCAATGATTTCAATAACATTAATATTACGAGAAATTCGTTGCATAATAAAATTGAACATGGAAATGAGGAATATGTCAAAGAGACAACAACCCAACCAAAGCGCAAATAATAGCCAAAGGCCATCAATGGGTCTTCAACGCAGCGAGAAAATCCAGCAACCGGAGGTGGTCCTCAGCTGGCCCCTAAATAAAATTGTATACTAGTTCAGTGAAAATGGACGTCACACTTAACTCCAAAACATATAAATGAACTAAAATAAAAAAAAAAAGTATAATAGTACATTTCGAAATATTAATAGATATAGGAAGATGTGGTATGAGTGCTAGTGACCACAGAATAACAACAAATACTTTCAATAATTTAGGACAGTACACAAACAGCTTAACACGAATTAATCAACGCCACAAAAAGTAACGTCACAGGTTTCTTATTATGTTATTTAATGTATTTCATAACAATTACAAGAACATTAATATAGAATTGTGTTTGTAATAAAGCAACTAACATAGTCGGCTTTTCTGTCAAATCATACTGTATCAAACAAATAAATCATGTGCACAAAGTTGCTTTAACAATAACCAGAGGCTCCTGACTTGGGCCGCGATTTTAAATTCTATTTTTTTTATAGATATGTAATTTCCTTAAAATTAAACAAGAAATCACATTTTGAGCTTAATTTTTTTCTTTTTGTCAATATTAAAACCATTCTGAAGTGTACGAAGAGCATAAATACGTCGTGTTTATATTTGACATCCTGAGTATACAAAAAGGATTATTTTATATTATGGCACTATAATTGAAATAACTTACTGTCGCAAACCTATTTTACCTATCTCCGCTCCGCCTCGTTAGGTAAACTAAAATATGCCACAGTAGAATCTACGTTTACGACATACAAGCTTAAAACACAACACAGTTACCCCTTTAATACAGTTGAAGGTAAGTGTAATGGTCGGATCATTTAGGTAAAGTCGAGTATTGGGCTCAAGCAAAATTAGTCTATCATATCATGTGCTGATATTTTAATCTATGAACCAATCTAACAAATGATAAAAAGCTCAAGAATACAACAACAACAAAAAAATTACGATATTTGAATAAATATAATAATGTATGAAATATTAAATAATAAATATTAGCACTGTTTATGCAAGACAAAATTGAACAGTGAAATGTCCAGTATATCACAGATAAAGAGTTCAAATATATATGATGAGCAGTTTGAAGACATCAAAAATAATGTTATATATAAAAGGTAAAATAACAAATATACCGAGCTACATATATATATATATAAGTTTCATATTATTTTGCAAAATCTAAAACTCAAACACATCAAACGAATGGAATCAACTGTCATATTCCTGACTAGGTACAGGCATTTCCTTATCTAGGAAATGGTGGATTAAACCTGGTATAGCTAGCTAAATCTTAAACTTGTACGACTTACATCAATGTGTGCAAAAGTGAAAAAAAATGTCAAAAAACGGGGTACAGAATCATATTTCACTCACTCTGTGTTTAGCCAAACATTGTGTTTAAGATTACGTTTGTCCTGTCAGAAAATATATTTAGGTACTCTTATGACCTTGCAGAGTTCTTCTGTTCGAAATTAGCTAAGAAAGAAAACAGGTAACAATAACTTTGATAATTAAGTGTTTTACATAGGTTTAGATATGTAATCTTTCTAGGTTAATAATACATGAATTCATTGTGAAAATTATATTAATTGAGAATCGAGCTTCCAGAATAGTATTTTATTCTTGTGGTCGAATATCCTTATTAGTATTTCAAAAATATTTTTTTCTTGTAAACAGTTGATTTATAATTACTAACAATGATTATTCATGGCAAGAAAGAAGTGCCGTATACTGGCCTGTTGAAACGATAGGGAAGAATACATTATAATGAGTATCAAACAATATATTCATCTTACCTCCTATACATTTCTAGGAATATGATTGGTTAAAAGTGTCCGCATGAAGACCGTGTATATTCCATATTTAGGTTAGTAGGGAGGCAGGGCCTATTTCAGTACACGGTAAGTAGTGGAGTTACGACTTTGGCACTCTTTGATTATTTAAATGTATTGAAAGTTCTGTTTAATATTGTTAAATCAATGTTGTTGATATTAAATTGATATTGTTGAAATTAGTTTTTTTTGTGTGCAGACCGGAAGTAGTTCTTAAAATTGAACACTTGAACACTTTAATATTATCAAAGCACTGTAAGCGCTGTAGGCAGTTAACCAAAAACCAAGGCAAACGTAATTTTGAAAACTGTGGCGGTGTTTCTTCAATTTTTTTTAAGATTTGAAAAACAACATTAAACATTCGTATATTGTAACATATGTGACGCCTAGGACATTGACCCTGTATGTCATTCAAATATTTTTAAAATGACAACAGGAATAAATATAATTTAGGAGTGGGTATCTCGACCGTTTACAAGTTCTCAAACAGGAGGGGGTGGGGTGAACCCAGGGACTCCGTCTATATTTCATTTGATTTGTTTTATTGTCCCGTAAATGAATATATATGGTTTAGGGGTGGGGTCAACCATTGCAAAGTTCTTAAACAGGAGGGGGCGGGGTGACCCAAGGGACTCCCCCTATATTTGATTTGATTTGTTATATTGTCCCATACATGAATATATATGGTTAAGGGGTGGGATTCTCTACCATTTACAAGTTCTTAAATAGTGGGTGGGGTGACCCCAGGTACTCCCCCTATATTTCATTTCATTTGTTATATTGTCCCATACATAAATATATATGGTTTAGGGGTAGGGATCTCGACCGTTTACAAGTTTTTGAACAGAAGGGGGCGGGGTGACACCGAGGGCTCCCCAAAATTATTTTCATTTGATTTGTTTTATTGTCTCATACAAGTATATATATGGTTTAGGGGTGGGGATCGTGTCCGTTTACAAGATAAAAGCACATTTTCAAATTGAATGGGTTTGAGATGATCCCAAGGGACTCATCCTATATTTTATTTGATTTGTGTTATTGTCCTGTTTTCAGGAGACCGCGTGTGTCTATTACTTACTTTTTTTTTCGAGAAATAGTCATTTGAAATTTTTTTTAAAATAAAATCCCTTGGGTTCTACAGTAAACCCTCCCTTCTTTAGGCCCCTCGAAATACCCCTAAATAGACCCAAATGCACACTCAAAAGATTGATGGCTCCGCTAGACTTGTTAGTCTTTTATGAAATCCTAAGTAAATCTGACAAGCCGTCCGAGTTGTCTTCTTAGACGGTTCGAGTGGATTCGGTCCGACTTGTCTCGAGGACGAGTTGTGCACATTACTTAAAACATCCCATCAACGTCGATTTTCGGATCTGTTTCATGATCTCGTTTCATTTATAAAATAACAACCTTATTTGGCGAGATAAGTTACAATAACCGACAACTTATTTATATAATTTATATAACTTTATTTCCTGTATCACAGATATTTGTTGTACATGCAAAATATTCCTGAGCTTTTTGCAATTTGGGAAATATAAACGACTTGGAATTACGGTTAATGTCGGTTAAAAGCTCATTAGAGCTTATGTTTGTCTATGTTTTATATACCATGCCGACTCTAAATAAAGCTTATTTATTATTTATTTATTTATTACGGATTTTCGGCGATGAAATATTTCATACGTAAATTTCGTCTTCTAATTTGAAATTGCCGCCAACTTATTAATAGACTACTGACGTATTGAAAACGTATCGACGACAAACAATATTCCTACGACTTTTTCCATTTGGGAAATGTAAACGACTTGTCTTTTATTAAAGAGATTTTCGGCGATTACATATTGTATTCAATTGCTCTTTGACATCTTAGACAAAAGCACAGGGGATAATAAACTGTTGTGATCCCGAGTATATACAAGATCAATATATACCTTTGATGGTCGTTCCTGCAGTCAGGAACGGCCGATTGCTATTCTGGTGATAAAAGACGTCTGCATATAGCCATTAGTTTCAACCGGAAGAGGATGGTTTCTGGGAAGTTCTTCAGACATCTCTAGATGGTCTGTCTGATGACCTAAAACTAACCCTCCGGATACTACACTCCCCCCAGTTTTATAAATAAGGCCCCCTTTACTGAGGGGGGCCCTGTGATTGTCGCCCAAAATCAATAAAATACGGAAATAATACCAAATTTAGAGAAAATATGCATCCATTTAAAAAAGTATATACCCTATCCCCCTAACAATTTTTTAAAAAGTGTAAAACCTATCCCCCCAAAACGGACTCTTTGTATCCATGGGTCTACTGATTAACTAAAAGATACTACAATGGGTTCCCAACAAATTGGGAACCCAGACAACTGTGAATTGTTCTTGTCTGGATCGTATGCCAACTCTTCCCCGTCTTTATACAAACTAGAACCGGTCCATTTAATGGTTGCATGTCCACTATATAGTTGGACCCAGGAGGTTGTACTGATCCATTCTCTGTCGTGAAGAGCCTGTTCTCATTTTTCCTCACTTGCACTGTATTTATACCTTTGTTTAGATAAGGAATTCCAGGGTCCCACTGTCTTCTGTTGGGACCCGATCTAACTGTGCTCACACACAAGACTGACGTTCCACTGTCTACTGGTGGCGGCTGCTGCTGATTGAAATTCCTAGTGCCAACATTATCTGTTTTGAAAAGTAGCCCCAATCCCAAATCGGGGCTTTCTGGATTAATGTATACAGATTCCTGGTTGACAGGAGATTTGAAAGTTATAACTTTTTTATTGTTGAGCACACTGTTGCTTTCTGTTGCTGCTTTTCTGTCAGTTTCTTCCGTTGAGGAAGGGTCCTCGAAAGTGAGTGATGTATGACTGTTTTCAGTATTGTCAGTCATTCCTCCGTCAACAACAGGAGTAGGAAACACTGTGACTATTTTCTCATCACTGGCCCCTTCTACCAAAGTGGTAAGTGCCTCACTGTCTGAGGTGGAGTCCCAACTTTCTTGGGCCTCCTCATCACTTGCCAAAGTTGTCTCTGTTGTGGCAGCAACCTTTTGGGTTTTCCTCATAATATTGGCTACTGGACCCTCCTTGTCGCCTGTGAGCAATGCTGCAGTAACTAAGTTGCCTTGGGGCACCTCACATTTATCTACTAACGGTATGGCTGGGGTATCCACCATCAAGGAATACCCCTGGTTGGCCCTTATTTTCCAACAACCACTATCAGAGTCCTTTATAAAAGTGAACCTCCTGTCCACATCAACCTTGATCAGTTTATGAATATCAGGTAAGGAGTACCCGTCAAAGCCTGGGTCCCTTTTAAGGATTTCCTCAACCAACAAATACCCACCTGGGAGAAGGCTGTGGTCCAACTCCGGTGCACCATGCCCTAATATGTTCCAGAGACATTTTAATAGGTAGCAGTCCAATCCGCCTGAAGGAGTTGCCTCTTTGTCAGAATTGGAGCACTGCTCTGATTCCATCTCTGCTCTAACCTTCACCAACACTCTAGGTTCTCTGTTCCCCTCTCTGTCCCTGGCACCTACCCCTGGGCCCACTATAGCTGCCTCCGCTACTCTGCCTTGGGGTACAGACTCAACTACTGAGAGGCCTAACTTCATTTGCGTTTAAGTTTAATGGTCCTGTTTCTGTTCTGCTTGACTGAATTGTGGAGCTAACAGTTCTATCCTTCTCCTGTAAATCCAGACAGTCCTTCTTAACATGCCCCGGCTTAAGACAATGGTAGCACACTCCCTCCCATGGAGGCCCTCTATCAGTGGAGGGACCCCCTGAAACGGACTTACCTCCATTTGAGCATTTCATTTTGGAATGGCCCCTCTCCCCACAGTGGTGGCAACTTTCTGTCCCTGTCTGTCTGCCAGGTAAGCAGCTTCCTGCAATTGGGCTTGTGAGGAGTTGCTTGAATTGGTCCATCATGTTGTCTAATTTTTCATGGACTTGACCAAGTTTGTTTTCAAACTTCTTATCAGACTTTTCTAACTCCACTTTCCATGTACTGACTGGGGCCCTCTCAAGGGCCATGGTATCCCTTACATGGGGCCCCTGATACTCACGGAAGGCCTCATGGTGGTCTCCATACTGCCCATTAGTTACCTGTCTAACCTCACGTCTATTTGGCTTACCATATATTGCCTGTGTGTTATGTTGGAATAGCCGTATTTTATCTATGGCCTCCTCAATACTTTGGGGCTGAAGGTTAGAGATTTGCACTCCCAACTGTTTGTTTTCAATGCCCTGGCACAGTCGCATTACGGCTTGCTCGTACATGTAATCGTCAGGGAGGTTTCTAAATGCCCTGGTGGCCAAGGACAACACCCGATCAGCCCAGTCCTCGAGAGACTCCTCAGGGGCTTGCCAGGCATTGTTAAACTGGACCTGGGCAGTCTCAGGGAGCGCCTTGAAACCAAACCGCTTGTGAAGCTTCTCCACAAGCTCCCTATAACTCACCTCCCTGTCTCTTTCTGTTATGAGGGCATAATATTCACTGGCTTTTCCCTCAAGACACCAGCAAAGTTGGTCCTTGCATTCCTGGGGACCCCATTCACAAACTTCCGCATACCTTGCAAATTTTGTGAAAAAGGCCTGCCAGTTGCCCATCCCGTCATACTTAATATTTTTTTGGGCATTGGTAACTTTAGAGATGCCACCTAAAGTTCCTCGTAGCCCACCCCTGTTGTCAGGTCCCCTTGTGTTTTCTAAAGGCCTATCCTCATTATATGGTACTGGGTAGGCCTGTTGTCCATAGCCCACCCCTGCGGTGACCCCTTGTGGGGGCACCGCTGTATACCCTTGATTATACTGGTTCTTGGGTTGCCTATCCCCATAGTCATGAGATAAATTCTGCATTGTGTCCGCACCCCTATTGTCTTGCCTCTTGCCATACTTACTACAGGCCATTTCATTCTGTCGCCCACCAGTGTAAGCTGGTTGGGTACAGGGTGCTGACCCCTGACCTGCATAGTTGCTTGCGTGACCCATGGGGTGTGAAGGTGTGCCCCAATAGTTTGGGGTAAGTTTGTCCCACGCACTGTCTTTACCTGGACAATACGGCTTGTTCCAAATACTACCCCTGTACATGTGGTGAGGGGGACTACCTTGGTTTGGGTCACCAATAACATGGTGACTTCACTCTTTTTTCTGTAACTGTTCACTGTAGCCCCCATCCCAATTCCCTGTGGGTTCAGGTCTAGCATTAGCATCACAGGGATATGAACTATATTCAAGAAAGGCAGAGTCCATCTGGCTGTGCCCTTCCAAGGGCCCGGGACTTTGCCCCTGGTGCCATGCTTCTTGCCTAAATGCAGATTGGCCTTGTACTTGGGAGGGTGTGCCCTGTGGGGCAATGTGTCCCCTGTCTAACATCTCACCATGCCTGCCTTGGGCCTGAGGTGGTGGCCCAATATTTTGGCCACCTCCATTTGGGCTGAAGTTCAGCCTGGATAAGAGGCCCCTTGTTACTCGTAGGTGGGAGATAGTGGACAAGTCTGACTCTGTCACAAAGCCCTTGCCCTCCCTAATGTCCATTATTTGCTCCCCAGTTTGTATGCCTATACCTGGGAGCTGGAGTAACTCTCGAAAGCTACAAGTGTTTAGGTTTACAACCGACATTTGTAACTGTAAATCACTGAACAACAATTTATAACAAAGTTTTTTTTTATTTAAAGAATAAACAACAACAAACAACACACTCAATACCACAATTTATTTATTTAATAATACAAATACTACTGCTTCGGGTAACCCGTCCTTCTGGTCTGCGGTTAACAAAAGTAAACAAAACAATAACACAAAGACTGGTAACCCGTCCTTCTGGTCTGCGGTTAACACAAGTAAACAAAACAATAACAATAACAATACGACTGGTAACCCGTCCTTCTGGTCTGCGGTTATCAGAAGTAAACAAAACAATAACTTGTCGACTGGTAACCCGTCCTTCTGGTCTGCAGTTACCGGTGACTGGTACCCAGCTGTCCCTTCAGGGTCAGCAAGGTAACCTGACGTCTACTTGCACAATCCTTTCTCCTAAACAACCGTGAAGTATTCCTCCAAAATACTCCACGAGTGCCTGAAATGACTTATTCCCGCGCTGGAATAAACCAAATCACCTTTCCCCTCCTGTCTTACTATTTTTTGCACGGCAAAAACATAAAAAATACTCAATAATACGCAAAAATCAGGGGTTCTACCGCGCTGCAAAACCCCTGAAATGTTATGTAATATTCTCTACCAGAGTATTACATAACAAAAACGATCGGCAAAGGTTTCCCCCGAATCCTTTTCCGCTGGAAACACTGTCGAAGCGAACGTGTCGCCTCAAATCACAAAATGAGCCCTTAATTGCAATGCTCCACGCAAATAAGTGCTCGCAGCGCCAATGTTGTGATCCCGAGTATATACAAGATCAATATATACCTTGGATGGTCGTTCCTGCAGTCAGGAACGGCCGATTGCTCTTCTGGTGATAAAAGACGTCTGCATATAGCCATTAGTTTCAACCGGAAGAGGATGGTTTCTGGGAAGTTCTTCGGACATCTCTAGATGGTCTGTCTGATGACCTAAAACTAACCCTCCGGATACTACAAAACTAAGTACGGATTTCTATTGAGCACTATTTCCTATGTGCAACTTCAAATATTAGGAGTGGTTCGACGATCATTTCAGGTTATTCTGGTCAAATGTTTTGTATTCCAGAATTAAAAGTATGAACAAATGTCCAATTAGTTATAAATAACATATATCCTGCTAGATTATAACAATGACACTTTTTTTCAACATTCTTTTGGAATAACAAAAAGCTAGGGTGCTGGCATATGGCAGCTTAACTACCCAAAGATAAGAAGATGTGGTATGATTGCTAATGAGACAACTCTAGTCTAAATTCATAAAATAAAGATAGTCGGTAAGATAAATTCGTTATATAGTGTGCTTCGCTCTCACCCCATATGGAATTTACTGACCCTGTATATATCGTATTAGGTCACTAACACACTACGTAACTAATAATATTCTCAAAGTGCTATGTGAAACAAACAGTTGTCTGCTCTATGGTCGGGTTGTTGTCTCTTTGATACATTCCCCATTTCCATTCTCAATTTTATATTAAAAAAAAACTAAGGAGATGTAGTATGATTGTACATTATGCATTTCTCCCTTATTATAGGTCATCGCACGATTCTCGACATTTAAACAAACATATTGTAAAGACAGATATCAAAGGTCCCGACATACAAGTATGAAACGATTCAATCGGAAAAATTTAACCGCCAAATTTATAATAATACAATTTACGAAAAACAAATATGGGAGACATGAACCAACAGAACCACTGAATTACAGACTTTTGACTTAGGAAAGGCACATACAGACTGAGGCGTCATTCAACATATTTTGTTAGCGCTCGATCCTCCCATAACCTGAGCCAGTGGTTAAACAGCCCAACCTAAACCAAACTGTTAATTCAGTTACAATAAAACACCAAAAACAGTTACATGAAAACAATAGACAAAAAGCGTATATGTATGTACTAAAGATAAGCGAAAGCTACCAAAGGGACATTTAAACTAATAAAACGAAACGCCATGGCTGAAAAAGAAAAAGACAAACATACAAAAATAGAACACAAAACACAAAATAGAAAATCAAAGACTAAGCAACACAAACCCCACAAAAGACTAGGGTGATCTCATATATATATATATATCTGGAGACAAAAAACTGACGAAAGTATCAAACTTGACTGACCTTAAATTTTAAAAGTTTACTTCAAGACCTTTTAAACAGTCTTGATAAACACGTAGTATTTTGCAATGCAAAATATAAGTAAACAGTATTGACAGGATGTAAGATCATAAGTTTATACACATACATTGTATAGCAAAATATATTTAGTTATGTATTTTTCTTTTAAAATAAAATAATTGTTTGTACTAACAACTCAAATAAATAACCTCAATAATATCCATAATGATTCCACAAGTATCTAGTATAAAGAAAACAAACAGAAAAGTCGAAAGCCAAGATGATGTACCACGGAGACTGTCGCCTGCGTCGAGATTAAGGAATAATGTTAATAGGAGCGCAAATATATTCACAAAAATCAAAAGCAATTTTTCGAAGTGCAGCAGGATCATTCGTTTTAGAATTACATAAGAAGATTTGGCACACTGTCACAATTATCGTTCCGAGAACACCAATGTCTAAGAAACAGCACACACTAGTTCTCATTGAAATTCGCTCTTCATCATACATATCTGTTATTTTTTTTTTTTTTTTTTTTTTAACGATAACAAATATTTTATTCAATCATTTCCTGCTATATAAATACCTAAGTAGCCCAGGTCGCATACTTAGGGGCCCCTGTATTTTAACAGCCTCACTTGACCAGGGAAAATATCAAATGAGTTTATACAATAGTTTTACATACATAATTATATTTAAATAACCAATACAATTGATTTTCACACCTGATAAGCATCACTGTATAAAATCACTATCGTATATCCGGTTCACTGAACAAACATGTGTTGATTTAAACTGGAAAAACTTTAAAATTTGATTGCGAAAATAAGTTATAGTTTGACTTGAAGAATTTTGATGTGATTGAACAGAATTTGAAAGTATTCTTTAATATATATTTATGGATTATAAAAAAAGGATAAAGCACATGTGGTGAGTACAAATGTATTACGAAGCATAATATATGTGGTAATTTACTAATGTAACTAATATGCACAGACATAGATTTAAATAATAATTGCAATACAAAATATTGTTTTTTCTTTCTGTTATAATAACATATTGTTCACTACTTTATACACAAGATACAATAAGATAAGTATATATATATGGAATCGAACACACCTTTCGTTTAGAGCAGTAGAACTAAGTACATCTTCCTAAAATTTTTCGATAAAGAGTTTAATTTTCGTTTTGCATATATACTTTATATCCGAGCGTAGCAGAAGAAATTTTAATTCGTTTTTCATGTGCAGTTTTAGCAAAGCCTGTATAGACTGTACATTCAGTTTAATTTTATCGAATTTGCATTTATTACGTATTTTCCAAATAGCCCATTTGAAATAAAGTATTATTGCATTAACAATGGAATTATTCGAATTCTCTGTACAAGTTCCTAATAAAATATCTTTTTCAACGAGAACCTCGTCGCTTATAAGGTTACAAAGTTGTAAATTTCTAACAACCGTTTCTATTAATGGTTTAACATTGATACATTGATAAAATAAATGCTCAAGAGTTTCAATATTATTAATTTCATCACATAAGTGACATTTTCCATTTGACATGTGCATTATTTTCAGTCTGTTTTCAGTATATATAATCCTGTGTATACATTTCCATTGAAATTCTTTAACTTTTCTATTAATATCCATTTTACTTAGATTTAGCCAAATTTTTTCCCAATTTATATACTCCCTATACAAATTTTCCCATTTTGTTTGACACTTAGGGGTCTCAGTTATGTTAATGTTTAATTGAACATATTTTAATGTCAAATCCTTGATTTTAATAATTTTATTGTCTGGATTTAAAAATTCAAGGTTTTCAGACATTTTTATTTTGTTGCTTTTTAAAGCAGGTTGATCATCGTTATTTTTTAAAATCTGCATGAATGTTTGTGGTATGGAACTTTTAATTCGTGAATATTCCGAAATACAATTACGTTTATCTATTAATTGTCTATATATTTCATTGCACGATTTAAAATCTTTGGTATTATCGTCCCATATATCACCAATAGTTTTGATATGACTTTTTGAAAAGGAAGAATAAAATAAAGATTTGCCCTGAAATAAAATATTTGAGTTTCCAAATAATCGCTGTTTCTTTACTTCCATTTCGTTAAATATACCCTGTGTGATCTTTGTCAATTTTGACCACGATTGTAAAGCGCTTTTGTAATAATATGGTAGGTTTTTTATCTCAAGACCTGAAAGGTCAGAACATTTACACAGAAAAAGTTCATCCTCAAATTTCTTATCACATTTTTTTAACCAAAATTTACCTATTGCATTCCAACTAGATAATGGCTTATGTAATATCGAATATAAAGATTTGATATATTTACTTTCTATCCAACTATCTAAATTTACCATCCCCATGCCCCCCTTTTTAACATCTAAACAACAAACCTTCCGGTCTACTTGATTCACTTTCCCATCCCAAATAAAATTCCATATTATCTTATTCAATTCTTTTTTGTATTTTTCGGGTATACCTCTTATTTCTATCTCATATCCACACACTGATATAATTAAATTTTTAATAATAAGGACTTTTCCAGAGTAAGTCAATTTTCGACTTTTCCAGACGTGTACACAATTTTGTACTTTTTCTAATATTAATTTCCAAATTTTGTCATTGTCAATGTTATAACCATGGTGAATACCTAGTGTTTTTATGTTATCTGTTGTCCAACTTATCTTTTTAAAAGTAGGTCGTCTGCGTTTATTTGCGCCAATATTTATTCCCTTAGTCTTTTCGTAATTAATTTTAGAACCCGATGCCTTTTCATATTTGTCTAATATTTCAAAAGATTTTTTGACAGAACTTTCATTTTTATTAAATAATTGCGTGTCGTCTGCAAACATATTTAATTTGGTTTCTATTCGCTCCCCATTTTCTTCCCCAGGCAATATAATGCCTTGAATTTCCTTTTCTGCCCTTATTGCACAGGCCAAGGGCTCTGCCTGTAATATATATAAAAAGGGGGCTATAGGACACCCCTGCCTGGCTGATCTAGAAATTGAAAAATATTTTGAGACGTAGCCATTTGTTTTAATACACGTCTTTGCACTTTTTAATAGCATTTGAACCCAACCACGAAAATTATCCCCAAAATTGAATTCCTTCATAACGAAATCTAGCCATCCCCATTCCATCCTATCAAAGGCCTTTTGTTGGTCTAAAAAAACAATTATACCCTCTTCATCTTCATCATCAATATATTTTATGATATCCTGTATCATTCTATTCGCTTCCGTTATATGTCTGCCTTTTACAAACCCTTTTTGGTCGGGATGTATAAGCTTAGGAAGGACTATTTTTAATCTTTCTGCTAGTATTTTAGCTATAATTTTATAATCGCAATTCAGTAGAGTAAGAGGGCGCCAGTTTCGTATATTTTCCCGTTCCCCGCCCTTAAATAATAATGTTAAAACTCCTTTATATTGCGAGTCCGACAATGTTTTGTCATTAAATATTTCTTGCAATAACGTACAAAATTCTTCTTGTATGATATTCCAAAATAATACATAAAATTCAGATATGATCCCGTCCTCCCCTGGGGATTTATTTGTTTTTATAATTTTTAGAACTTTCATTATTTCCTCCGCTGTAATATCACGGTCAAGTAATTTTTTGTCGTCATCGTTTAGTTTATTTTCGATGTGACTTGTTAAATCTTTAGCACTTTCCAAATTCCATCCCTCGGAGCTAAATAAATTTGAGTAGAATTTAACTTGTTCATTTAGTATTTCGTCTATATTGTATTTAAAATGTCCATTATCTGTTTTAATTCGACTCCATAATTTATTTTTTCCGTTTTGCTTTTCGAGGTTGAAGAAGTAGCTCGACGATTTTTCCCCTTCTTCCGCCCATTTTACACGCGCCCTTATTTTAGACGCCTCGGATTTGTTCTCATAGTAATTTTTAATTAGTAATTCTATTTCTGATATCTTATTTTCAATCCCCCCAGAAGTAGTACTATTTAATTTGAGCTTTTCTAATTTCTTTTCAAGGTTGATAATATAACTTTTTTGAGAATTTTTGTTTAATATTTTACTTACTTCCATTGTTAACTTTTTTATTTGTGATTTTGTTACATCCCACCAATCTTGAATTTTTTCGAACCTACTTTTTTCAATTTTCCAGGTTTCCCACCAAATTTTAAATGCATTATTAAATTCTGCACTTTTTATAGTATTTATATTCATTATCCATATACCCGGACCTCTTTGTATTTCATCAAGTTTTAATTTGAATGACACAAGATCATGATCGCTAAAAGGACAATGCGCGATACCAACATTGTAAACTTTATTTGACAGACTTTTATCACAAAAGATAAAGTCTATTCTAGACTTTGAATTTCCTCTCTGAAACGTATACCGTTTATCTTTTGGATATCTGTCCCTCCAAATATCTGTTAGATCATATTGTGACAATAAAAAAAGTAATTCCTTTGTACCAATGTCATCACGATTATGAGAGGGATTTCTATCAATTGTTTTGTCAAGAGTACAGTTAAAATCCCCTACCAAAATATTGTAATGGTCTACACTATCGTCTGTAAAATTACCAAAAAAATTATGAAATGATTCAAAAAGCCGTTTCCTCTCGACGCCACTATTGTTGGCATATATATTTGAAATATGATAAATCGCACTTTCCGTTTTGATGCTACATTTTATTATTCGACCGTTTTGCGGGTAACTATTATCAAAAACAATTTCGCCAGGACAATTTTTTGTTTGTAAAATAGAGACACCACGAGAATCACTGGTTCCGCAATTCCAAACACTTTTATTGCCCCCATTTAACTTCCATTCATTTTGCCATTGGGCTATATCATTCACTGTGCAAT
Source organism: Mytilus galloprovincialis (assembly GCF_965363235.1). Taxonomy (NCBI): domain Eukaryota; kingdom Metazoa; phylum Mollusca; class Bivalvia; order Mytilida; family Mytilidae; genus Mytilus; species Mytilus galloprovincialis. The sequence continues at coordinate 5,023,777 of NC_134844.1, forward strand.
GTGTTTCTTGTAGACAAATTAAATCATATTTTTTGTTAGCTAACCAATTGAAAACTAAATTACGTTTCTTTTTATCACGTAAGCCGTTTACATTCAAAGTTATGATTTGGATCGACATTCTTTAGTAGTTTTTTTTTTAAGTTCACGATTTGATTTACATTTAAACACCGCTATGCCTCGTTGATTTAATTGAAAGTTCACGGTCAAAGCCACCGTTTTAAGTTTACTTGCAATTTTACGAGTCATTGACCATGTTGACCAATTATAACAATACACATTTGGTGAACACATTTCAAATTGTCCACCTAAAATAATAACAATACAGATACATCGATACAGTTTGAAGTACAATAGATAGAAAAATAATCTAAAATAATAATTCAAAAGCTGCAAATCAATAGAATAAAACATATGTACATATAACATTTTGGATTGATTTTGTTTTTATTGTTTTACATAAAAAGAAGCAAATAGCAAATTTCGGTTTGTGTATTATACTCATAATCATCTGGGGAACCTGATTTACTTTGTTTACTGTCTTTCTCTGCAGACATTGGCGTCAGCGATATTTCACTCAGTTTGCGCTTGGTGTCACAAGGACGAGGAGTGTTCTGCATTGGTGACATCTTAGGGTGAAGAAATTCACGAAGTTTGACACGAATTGTTTGGGCTCCTTCAATTGTGATGTGAACTCCACTAGCATCTGTTTTTTCGTAAAACGCCTTAACCACGTTACCATTTTTTATGAAGATATTGTCTACATCAATATAGGTCAGCACTTCATCTTTGAGACACAATTTTTCCAAGAATTTATTAACATGTGTAGCTGTTTCATTTACTGTGTGAATGTGGTTACTGTTACCTTTTCTCGGAATAATACCACACACACCAATATCTGCATTCGGAAATGCTTGTTTAACTTTGACAATAGCCTGTGTTGCGTACACATTCACCTGATCGCTGTCGTGCTTGTTTTTACTCAAGTCATTAGTACCTAAGCTTATGATGACCTTGCCTACATTTGAGCCATTGCTTTTCACACGATGATTTTCAAAAGCCGCACCCAAACACTGATCTATTTTTTCTAGAGTGGCACCATTTATAGAGGCATTGATTAGATTGTCCTCAAATTTACCAACTCTCAAACAATTTGAAGCTCCTAACATTACATTTGTTCCCTTTGATTTGGTGTGGTATGTGTTAGGTGTTTGTAGATGGTTTGTTGCCACTAATGGGTCGATGGACTGACTTTCATTTTTGTCGTTTTCTTGAGCTTCTCTACCTTCGAGAATTTCGCTAGCATAATTACCATAAGACTTTATCATAGTATGATGTTTAAAATCAGCGCAATCATTACGGACATGACCGCTTTTTTTGCAGAAGGAACATTTGGATTCGTTAAGACAGTCTCGTGCAAAATGCCCAATTTCTGAACAGTTATAGCAGCGCTTACTATGATCTGGTTTGTCTTTACAAGCATAGGACGGGTGGTTTCTTTGTTTACAATGAATACATTCTGTTCGACCATTGTCGGCAAACATTCGGACATCATATCTACCAAATGTTGTTTTGTTTGGAATTGTCGGAGCACAATTAATGATTTGAATGTATCTTGAACCATTTTCTATATTTTTTCCTCGAATATATCCCCGCTTTACTGAACCCGGGACTACTTTGCCATACTGAAGCATTTGTGTTGCTAGATAGCAGTCATTTAGTTCATAAGGAAGGTCTTTGATTGTTATGTTTGTTATTGTGTTGTCTACCTCAATAAATTTGACGGTTCTGTTTTTTATTGTTAGATCACACTGTACTAACCTTTCTTTGGCATCTATGTCACTTAAAGTTACAACACAGCTTTTTTCGGTCAATTGGATGGATTTAACACTCTCTAGTTCTATTTGTTTTTCAAGTTCTTTTATTATTTCATCGTGTGTTATCCCCTTAAAGCCACGAGTATAGAAATGAACCGATAGTGTTCTTTGTATATTGGCCATTTTGAAAAATTGGTGAGTTGAGATCAGATGTCGCACAGATAAAATGTCAATAGAATTTCACTATCTCCTGACTAAAAAAGTCTATAAACACAGGAAACACATAGCAAAATCCTCTATGCATACGAAAATCCAAAAACAATTTGGCTCCAAGAATGTTTTACAACAGAAAATCGAAGATTTATCGGAGCTCAAAAATACACTCACTCTACAAACAAGGGACATAACATACATATCTGTTATTGATCCATCGAAGTTGTTGGTCCAGAATAAACAACTAAGAAGGCATAATTCTACTATACCAAATAACCACTGAAAGAATAGACGAAAACAAAGGATTTTCACTTGTGTTCTCACATTTCCAATATCAATTTCGAAAAAAACTTAATTGCTGGACTACCAAAGTTAAATATAAAGTAGTGATATACAAAAATTCCGGTTTGAAAGAATGACACATACTTTATCCCAAAAAATTACTAGAAGTTGTAGCTAGAACATCAACAAAATTATTTAAATATTTGGCTTTGAAAGCGTTAATGAGGTTCGCTAACTTAATAGAACATTATTATTATATATGACGATAATTTGTAGAACAATAAAATACCTGGTAACTGTTGTCAGCTCCAATAAATTTAAAAAGGTAGAGAAATTTAATATTTGAAATGGTCAATTAACAGGCCAGGAACACTAGATTTCTTGAGGTCAGTTGTTATTTGCATAATAATTTTCCACATAAAAGGTAAAGATAGACTTGAAAGGCTGAGCAATTGAACTACATACGGGCTTCTACGAGTTATTACCATTTAACATACGAGGAATTAAAAGGAAATTTGTAAACTTATACAGTGTCTGGGACTCTCATGATGATTTTTGTTTTGTTCACCAAATGAATGAAATGTAGAATTATATAACATAATAACTATCAGAGAAAAACAACGGAAAAACAAAAATACTGAAGTTCAACAAAAAACAAACATAAAAAGAGACTATTTGATAACAACTGCCATATTCCTAATTTGGTACAGAACATATTATAAAAAATGGTTTTATGACTAGCCAATTGCAAACCGCCCACTTATATGGCAATGTTAATAAAAAATATCACTAAAATGACAGCACTACGTCACCGGAAAACATTACAAATAAACGTGGGAACACTCAGCACAATAAAACGAATAAATATATTATAATATTGTAGTACATTTCAACATTTACATGTAAACCGCAGATTAACAACGAGACTCATAATGGGGGTTTTTGATTATGAGCTAACTTTGCCGTTTTTATTGTGATTATTAGATTACCAATCCATATATTTCTTGATTATTTAATAATCTAATATTAAAAAAGAAAATTTGGTATGATTGCCAATGAGACGACTCTCCACAAGAGACCAAAAATGACACAGAAATAAAAAACTACAGGTCACCGTACGGCCTTCAACAATGAGCAAAGCCCAAACCGCATAGTCAGCTATAAAAGACCTCGAAATGACAATGTAAAACAATTCAAACGAGAAAACGGCCTTATTTATGTACAAAATATGAACGAAAAACAAATATGTAACACATAAACAAACAGCAACCACTGAAATACAGGCTCCTGACTGCATTTACGATTATTTTATAATTATATGTTGTTAAAAAAAATTATGATTATGTGATTATATTTGAAAAAAAATGTGATTATATCAATATTTGAGCACCGCATTGTGGGGCCTCAACAACGGACATCTTCCCTCAACAACAGCACAGAACACCACAAAAAGTAATGTATTTTTGTGACGAAATAATTAATCTTGAAATCGTACAATTATATAAAACGAGATCCAACATTTAGAAATATTTTCACAATACTAGTCATAATAATTATCATGGTTATGACGATTTTGAAAGTATAAAAAAGAAGATTTGGTATGAGTGCCAATAAAACTCTTCACAAGAGACACAATAATACAGAAATTCACAGCTATAGGTCACTGTACGGCCTTCAACAAAGAGCAAAGTCAATACCACATAGTCCGCTATAAAATGCCCCGAATTCACAAATGTAAAACAATTCAAACGAGATTGAAATTTACTTTACTATACTGACAAATAAGACATATGCGAAATGTACCCAAAATACAAAATAAAAACCCCAAAACGATAAAACAATATCAAACCAAATCATATCCACTAAAGAAACAAAACTAGATACATTAGTGTTGGATGTTTAAATACCGAGAATCGTCGTATAGTAATGCAAATTCACACTAGACAAAACAGTCATATTTGAGAAAAGGTCACTCGGTAATTTGCAGAAAAACGACATAGATGTTAAACTACAATCTTAGACGTGGTAAAAATGTCATTATGTTCTAATTCTATACTTCAAACGAACCGCCCCGACAGCACAGAAAGCTTATTTTATTAGAATTAATAAACAAATGCCCAATTTGCTGTCATCGACCGCTGCCATCACATATAACACAATCTACAATAGAATTTTTTTTGTAAGTTGAAGAAAAAAATCTTTACAGTAATACATACATGTATCATATTTACTATTTTCGTCAAAATTATCTCCCAATTACGCCAGTTCATTTTCACAATAGTAGAAATGGAAACCATTGTAGGGATGACGCGCTGTCAATTTTGCTCTTGGAAATCGATCAATTTATCCACATATTGCACCATTACAATCCTTATATGTCAGTTGTATTTTAAAAGACAAATGTATCAACTATCTAATGAGCATAAGTTAATGATCTTGTCTGCATTGATTCAATTTAAAACTATTTTCTGATCGGTTGTCAGGTGGAATATTCGAAAATTCATAAACATTTAAAAAAAAAAATCTAATTAAACATTTCGTGGAAGGGCAGACTAGATTTTGTTTTGTGGTTGAAGACTTTAAACCCTAGTTATCACACACAAACAATTATAATTTTTCGATAGAAATGCATTTTCATCATCCAACTTGAAAGACTGTCGTCAAGTACTTTCAGTAAAAAAATAGCTATTCGAACACACTTACTCTGTTTTTGTGATTCATTAGATAGGTATTTCACTTGACCCATATATTTCATCTTTTAGTACTGTGATTTTTTATGTTAAAAAGTCAACCTGTAGCTTTGCTATACAAAAATGATATAATCTGAAACGAGACGATGTATGAAATATTCTTGCTTTGTAAGATATCAAGACAAAATATTCAACTCAAACACGCCCTTACATAATAAGGTGCACTCGATCTTCTCTTTTCGATACAATGGTTACCCATTTTTGGGAATTTTTCTTAATTCACATTATGGAAGGGCAGACACGAAAATTACTGAACTAATAGATTGATATATTTTCCGTCCGTGGTAATTGGTTTTTTTTGAAATCGGAGGTTATGCATTTTCTACATTCAACTTGAAAGATACCCATGTCGTCGACTTGATATATAATTGTTCTGCTTAAGGTTTATGTACCCTTCTGTAGCCATTTTTGTACGAATTTTTCAAACCTCAATTGTATCAAAACTAAAGATATAATAAATAATAGAGATAGGCCATTTAGTACATGTTCCAAGGGGAAACTTGATGCAAAGCATTATTTTTTACTGTTTCATTGCATTTGATAGAAAACGAGGACTTTGTGGCAAATAAATCAAGATTTTTATAGAAAATCCACAGCCTTTAATACAGAGATTTTTGTTATAAAATTTGAAACATAAATTACTCACTTGATTTTCTATGATGTGCTAGTGTTTATTTTTTACAAAAAGTTCTAAGTAACCTGTAAATTCCAAAACACCTCGTGCTGAGTCACTAAAGTCGAGCGCACCCGAAAAGGTGTACTTGATTTTGGCCATATTTATACTTGTCTTAACCAATAACTACATTTATAAACTTGTTTTAAGGAAATCAATGCTAACACTGCATGCTATTATCCTATATCTATCAGTCATCAAATTGCCAAATATGAGGGTACAAGGATAAAGGCTGTGCATTTTCTATAAAAATCTTGATTTATTTGCCACAAAGTCCTCTTTTTCTATTAAATGCAATGGAACAGTAAAAAATAATGCTTTGCATCAAGTTTCCCCTTGGAATATGTACAAAATGGCCTATCTCTGTTATTCATAATATCTGTAGTTTTGATACAATTGAAGTTTGAAAAGTTCGTACAAAAATGGCTACAGAAGGGTACATAAACCTTAACTATGTACAAAATAAATTGAAAACTTATGCAAATAGTGTTTTTAAAATAAAACACTTCGTAATTGAGAAGACAATTGTAATTTTGTTTGTTTCTATTAACTTCACTATAGTAAACATTACAGTAAGCATTTATCGCCTTCTCTAACAAAGAGCTTCGATTCTTTTGTTCTATTTCAACCGGGTTTCCGACTGTTACATTTCTATGAAGTCTTAAAAACGGGTGGGTGGCTGGGAAACAAAACTGTACTGTCGAATGGGCGAACCTCGAATGACAATTGTAGACTATAATACTATATATAATTTTAACGCTAAAATTCTAGCATGAAGTTATCATGATTGATATAACTTAACCCGGTAATAACTTACTGATTGTCCAATCATATTAAATATAAACAGGTTTTGATTTGAACACACGTGCTTAAAGTAAAAAATACACGTGTTCCCGAGTAACCTTTATAAATACATTTATTAAGTTTAGACACAGACATATCGTATAGATCAACCAATTCACGATGGTTTCCATAGAATGTAAGGAGTGTCATGTTTAATCTTTCCTCCTAATAACTTTGTTGGAGAAGTTTCTTCGTAAAGGGTACACTCCTGTATATAAAATCCATATAATGAAAACATGGACGAGCATAGTATCAATTCAGTTACATTGTATGTAAACACCATACGACGAAGCAAAGGGAATTGTTCAGCTGCGAAATTCCAAATTGATTATTTTTAAGTTGTAGTCATCCCGTTTGTCATTGATTTTAGTGTGAATTCGTCTATCTGAATACTGAGAAATAGACCAAAATATGAAGCAGTCCTTTTAGAATCTGTTTTATCCTTAATTTCAATCAAGTTCACTGGGATAAACGAAATACAAGTACTGACTGATATATGGGGTATTCAGTGATAGGATATCACCAATACATATATATATCTAAAAGTAAAATTATTAAAAGTATTTCGCAACAATGCTTCTTACGATTACAATACTTCATCGGCCAGAAAGGGTAAATAATAAGTACACGTTGAAATATCGACTGACTGTTGAAATATCGACTGAAAAACTCAACAAATATATTGTCAATGATATTGTGGTTCTTAAGTAAAAATAAATTATTATAACCCCAAAACAAGAAATTTATATCTACGATTCCCATTAGGAACTATGGAAGACGTCTTTTTGAGTTGTGAAAATTTTTGATAAAAATATTGTGATTTTGGATTTAACTTGCAACAAATTTGTGAAACTGACTATGTTTTATGAACATTATAACTACAAGTATCTTGTCTTAGGGAGGGATAAATCCTACTTTGTAAAGAATCACTCCGATTCAAACAAAAAATTCTCTGAAACTGATATTATCAAGATGCTTGATTTCTTGATTGACAACATATTTGTTACGTTCGGAGGACGTGTTTTTCAACAGACTGTCGGCATTCCAATGGAAACAAACTGTGCCCCTCTACTCGCCGACTTGTTTCTTTATTAATATGAGGCTGACTTCATGCAGGAACTTCTTAGGAAGAAAGATAAGAAGTTAGCAATATCCTTTAACTCTACTTTCCGCTATATAGATGATGTTCTTTCACTAAACAATTCAAAATTTGGTGACTATGTGGAACGCATCTATCCAATCGAACTAGAGATAAAGGATACTACAGATACAGTTAAGTCGGCTTCATATCTTGACTTACATCTAGAAATTGACAATGAGGGTCGGTTGAAAACAAAACTTTACGACAAAAGAGATGATTTCAGCTTTCCAATTGTGAACTTTCCATTTCTAAGTAGCAACATTCCAGCAGCACTTGCATACGGGGTATATATCTCCCAATTGATACGATATTCCCGTGCTTGCATTTCCTATCATGATTTTCTTGATAGAGGTTTGCTGCTCACAAGGAAGCTATTAAACCAAGAGTTCCAAATGGACATTTGAAGCATTTAAAGATCGTTAAATAGTTCGAACATCAGCCAAAGAGTTAAAAGGAACAAAGTACGGGATAAGTAAACAATACCCGAAAGAAATAAATGACAGGCGCAAAGTACTATGGCCTTACTTCGAAGAAGCTAAACATCAACGGAAAAAGGAGTATCTTAAACGAGACAAACTTTTTATAGATGGTACCGAGTTCATAATCCCAAACGACGAAAACGAGCAACCGACAAATAGAAAACGTAATACATAACAGAAATATGAACAGCAAGGGGCTAAACCTAAGAAGACCCAAAGAAGACCGCAGGATGGACATTCTCGACCAGGTCATAAATAGGTGAACCATGGAGGATCAGCTGATCGTAGTAAACGTGACTACTCTAGTGGAACTGACGACCTCTCGTGCATTGAAAAAACTCATACTGTACATAAAGATTATAATAACATTTGTCTATTATCTTTAAATGTATGCGGTATTAAGGTAGCACAATACAAAGATTTTGTTACTCCCAATCAGACAACTTAAAACTGATGTAATTCATTTCATCCTTCTTTATATTTTATAAATGAGGTACCAAAAGAAAGAAGAAAGATTAATCTTTCAAATTGTGATAATTTCATTATGACATAATTATTACATAATTAATTATTATGTAATTAGTTGCTATATTGTGATGTCCACACTTGAATGAATTTAGCTTCTTTGTTCTTCATAGCATCCCAAAATATTTTATATATTCTTGTACAACACAGCTTGACCTCCAAAACTGTGTCATCAATAAAACAAATTTTATACCCAATTGAATTTAGTGGTCTCTTATGAATTGATGTTGCAAACTTCATTGAAGATTTATGAGAGAACGAAATACAATAGGAAAAATCTGAGACACAGTTTTGGAGGTCAAACTGTGTTGTGCACGAATCTATAAAATATTTTGGGATGCTATGAATAACAAAGAAGCTAAATTCATTCAAGTATAGACATCACAATATGGCAACTAATTACATAACAATTAATGATGTAATAATTATGTCATAATGAAATTATCACAATTTGAAAGATTAATCCTTCTTCTTTCTTTTGGTACCTCATTTATAAAATATAAAGAAAGATGAGTGGAATTACACCAGTATAAAGATGTCTGATTGGGGATGAAAAATCTTTGTATTGTGCTACCTTAAACAGAAAATGTTACGTCCAGAATTTGAATCACTGTTAAATAATTATGACATTCTATGTTTAACAGAAACTAAATTAGATGACCTTGATGAAATACAATGTAATGACTTCATATTTCATCATAAAAATCGAAAGAAATTTATTAACAAATCAGGTGGTATTGCCCTTAGGTATAAAAGTTATTTGGAAAGTTGTATTAAACCAATTACAACCGACTGTCAGTTTGTACTTTGGTTCAGTATCGATAAAAAAGTTTTTGATTCACCGGAAAATGTTATATTTGGTATTGTTTATGTACCGCCTGAAAATAATTCATATTCGTCGGTTGAGGCATTTAATGATATTGAAAGAGAATTTCATGAATTTAATGAAAATACAAAGTTAACCTGATTTGTTTAGTTGGAGATTTTAATGCTCGAACGGGAAATTTAAGAGATTATATAGAAAGTAATGATACAGAAGATTATTTTGTGAATAATGTTATAGATATCACAGAATTTACTGATATTAAAATTTTAGATGAATTGTGTATTCCAAAGCATAGAAATAGTCCTGATTTAGTTTAATTAAAAACTTGTAGATTTTTGTAAAAATAATAATGTATTTATATACAATGGCAGAATTGGAAATGACAAACCTGGGAAATCAACCATCAAAAACTTGAGTGTAGTAAATTATGCCTTGAGCACGGCTCATTTATTGAAATTTGTAAAACGTTTTGAAGTACTAGAATTTAGCAAAGTGTACTCAGATATTCATTTGTTACTCTCACTTGTTTTAGGAGAGATTAGGCCTGAATTTATACATCAAACCGAATGTGATAGAAACATTCCAGTAAGAATTAAACCATGGAAATTTGAGAAATCATTGGATTTTAAAAATAATATTGATCTTTCACGACTTGAAGCAGTTCTAGAAAAATTTGGACATTTTGAATACAAATACGACGGATGTTCAGAAAGACAGCGTGAATCAAGTTGTACAAGAAATTTCTAATATACTTTTAGAATCTGCAAAAAATTCTCTTGGTTTAACTTGCAAAAAGCAAAATTCTGAAAATTCTAAAAAGAATTTTTTTTATACTCAAATAGATGGTAAATAAATGACGACAGAGGATACGAAATAAAATCTAAAGAACAGTTTATACTGTAAAATCGTGTGTCTGAATCGTAAGCACCCTCTGCTTAAATGATAACACACTTCATATCGCTTATACATTATGAAAAGTTATATTAGGGTTATACAAGTCGGAATCTTCAGACTTAGACAATGTTTAATGTATTATTATCATACAGTGCAAAACGGTAAAATATTTACGTCAGTTAAATCCACAAAAAAATGCAAAAAAAAATAATGATATCGTTAGAGTCTTATGGAAAGACAGCGATTGTTCTTTTTCACACATTAAATTCGATTAAGGACTCTTGTTCATGCAGAATATAAATATAGTTTCTATTTCCGTATGATTAACTAATTGAAAATAATCGTGCGCAAACAAACAACCACTATGTGACAGGAACAAACAAGCATTGAGATTAAAATCTGCAAGGACTATTTCTAAAAATTATGGTAGGAACATGGCAAATATGTAGTAGAAAATTGATAAGAAGTGGTGGATTCGTAAACGATAATGAACAAGCGACTTTAATCGCGAGTTGATTATCGTTTTCGAATCTTCTACTTCTTATCAATTCTCTAGCTTAACCCATTTTTAGTAAAACGACTTTCTGTTTCATAATCTGACAATGAATCAACGGAATTTTATGAAAATAATTTCGTATTTTGACTTTTTTCTTCTCATATAGCTGGAAATGATTAGATCCACACGGTTCACATTGATATTTAACTCATTATAAGTTCAATTTAACTTAAATGTATTGTTGTCTCCCCTTTTCATTACCAGATTTTATATTTGTAAATATAATTTATATTGATCAGATTTTAGTATTTATAATTCATTCAAAAAGACATATAAATTAATATATGGAATTTTTTAAATCTTTTTTGGAAAGATAAAAAAATTTAATTACCAACATTTAGAAACCTTTCATATTTATATATAGTATTTAGCAACCTAAAGCGCAAGTCATTATTGCTTACATCTCTAATTTCATTGAATTTACAACATACATGTAATCAAAATGACTAAAAACATTTTCCCTCTAAATAAAGTCTAAATTTGACAGTATTACCACTTCACTAGACAACAGTTGATGATAAAATAGGTCTTAATTGAAAAATAATATATAAATTTTGAGTAAACTGGTTCCCTTTCATTATGTTTTGATTATTTTAACGTTCTTACATTTGGCATCCATCGTCAATCAGTTTATGAACTAATATTATTTGTGATACCCATTTCGAAACCCAAGCAGAATTGCGTTTGCTAAAAATTTACAATTTATAATTATGTCAAATTTGCATTATATCATGAAAGCTGTTCATAACCATGATTGTCTAGTCGTTGGTACCGAAAGAAATAACTGTGAAATTAACGCTACCAAGTTCAAGCCTAGTACACGGAATGATTTTTGTATTGTGTTTTTCTCTACCAAAACATAGTTTTTAATCTTAGAGATATCTATATTTCATTTTTACTTTAAAGTTGACGATTTTGTTTCTGGTTTTACTGTTAAAGAAGTAGTTTTACAGTCGTAGCTTATCACACTTTATTCACATAAGAGTCAGTTTAATGTTGATGTATATTTGGACCATTTATAATCAAACAAAGAAAAACTAAGTGATCATAGTATGATATCATAATAATCCTACAACTAAAAGTAAGCACTTGCTATGATGAAAAGGGAAACGGCGTGTACGTTAAAAGTGACAAGTGTAATGTGTACATGGATGTTTATTTTATCAAGGAATAATTGTATTAATAAGTAATATTTACAATTCCTTGATTTTATAGTGTTTATATATTTTATTCGATAACAAAAAGACAGAAATACTATTAGTTGCATAGTGTGCTAGTGACCTAATACGGTATATATGGGGTCAGTAAATTTCATACGGGGTGAGAGCGAAGCTCGAATCCTCATATGAAATTTACTGACCCCATATATACCGTATTACGTCACTAGCACACTATGTAACAAATTTATCTTACCGACTATCTTAACGTGTGAAACTAAGACTAGTGATTCTCAAAATGAGCAATACTGTTAACACTAAGAAAATACTTCCATTGATCCTACAAAAACAGATGCCAACAATAACGACTTGTAAGGTTTGAATGTGTTTTATGAATTTGTTTCAATCTTATTCATCAATTTCTTCGTCTGTTGGAACTTTTAAGATTTTTTTCTCAGTCCCGTTTTGTTTTTTATAAAGGGACATAACAACATTACTAACCGTGTATGAAATAAGCCCCGCCCCCTTCTTACCTCATAAGGAATATGAAGGGACGTAACTCCACACCGAACCGTGTATGAGATAAGCCCCGCCTCCCTACTAACCTAATATAAAATATACACGGTTTGCACGCGGACGCTTTTAACCAATCATATTCCTGGAAATGTATAGGAGGTAAGATAAAGTTTATTGACATGCAGTGACAGATATACGCTATAAGAGTGATATTTAAACAATAATTTATATCAGCACTCGTGGTCTAGTGATATCATGCATAGACTACTACTGTTGAAAATACGCGCGAGTTCGAACCTTTCATTAGTCACTCGTTTTTGAGAGGATAACATATCGTAAGTTAAAAGTTGAGAGTAATGATATAAGTAATCTTAAGGGCATACGATACAGTTACAGGGGAGGTAATGACGTTGCTAACGTAAATTGTTGATGTTCATGAACCCTTCTTTTATAAAATGCCATTTGGTTTGATTACGCGATTATGTGTGCCAATTTTCACGAACACGTAAATAGTGCGTTTTTTTTTAAATTTGATTAATATACAGCAAAAAATTACGTTTTTTTCTACATTCATGAACATTTGATAAAAATGTGTTTATCTTTTGAAACAGAAAAGTTATGTCTTTCTTTCGGAAGGGAAAATACGGCCACAAATCCGAATTTTGAGCAAATATACAAAATTTCGACCTCATTTTACTCAAAAAGTAGCACATGAAGGTATATTTTGTATTGCATATTTGATTTAATCAGGTAAAAAATGGTCTATATGGATTTTTTTTTATCAAAATGTAAATACGGGATCAAAACTGTATCGTATGCCTTTAAGTTAACATGGTGGTCAGTGGATTCTTGAAAAATAATCCACTGTTAGAACAAAAGACTGAAGTCAGAGAAATCGGTTAAGTATAGAAACATGTGAAATTTTATAAAAGATAGTGTTTTGCTTACAATTGTCTTAATAGTCTAGATTTTATTGAAAGGGAAAGTAATCGTGAGCCGTATTACATTACTAGTTTCTTTTTGACGTTCTTTATTAACATTCAACCGACACGCTAAGGGTCAACAATCCTTCATATTACTGATAAAGATTAAAGGGACAAAAATGTACACAATAGTCCTTTCCGTCAAAAGTCACTTAATACTCTTAAGGTAAAAGAAATTTTAATCGAGTTTTAAGGATTGTACTGGATGCTAATAAACATTTTGACATATAATGATTTCATTTCAACAATAAGGTCCGAGTACACAGTTATCGTCCTTTGATTTTCGTTGTCCACGAATATAGTCCTTAGTGTGGACAGTGTGTTACCTGCCAATTTTTGTTATACCCCTTCCAAATTTATTTCTCCATGTTTTATGCCTCATATAGCAAGTTGGGGGTTGAAATGACACTGTAAAAAAAATTGGATCATAAATATTAATGTAAAGTAGTGATTAGGTCTAGCTGAAAAAGGTCAAAAATTAGCACTTCGGAAGCTGTCAAAAGATTTCAAGACCCCCTTAACATAAAATTGTCCATATTTTGAGTTAGAGCTGATGAAGTTTTCTATAATTTTGATATAATTTGTCCCAAAAGTAGTACAACACACTGTAAAAATATTATTGAGAAAGCGCAGGTGGGATTTTTTAAATTTTCATTTATTGTCTAAAAGAAATGCACTACGAAATAACTGTGTACTCGGACCATAACATATTTCATTCACATGATTCAGTATAAATGTCAATCTAAAATACAATGTGTAAAACAACTTAAATCAATACATGTTCATTCCTTGAATCACATATCTGCAATCTATACGTATTGCCGTATGTTTAAAGTGTTATTTTTATTTTTATTAGATGAAAATCAGGTTTTAATTTTACCAACTATACATCGATATGTAGATACACTTTCGTTATTTTAAACTGCATGTTAAGTTTCACATGACCTATATGCTTTTTTCGAAAATAAAACATAGACCAAACCACGGAAGGAAATATCATAATTGATTTACAAACTAGCTAAACATTATATCCTTCTATGATATTTTCAAAATGTTAACAGAGACAATGTTTTTCAGATATACCAGGAAATTAATTCATAACTATTACAGAAATAAATATTAATGTATAATAACAATTGAGACGCATCTTTGGCGCTTGTTGAAATATTTTAACAAAACAATAACGGAGACCTAACTTCTACTGAAGTATTAAGTTCAAAAGTTGACTATGACATTGCGTTGATACATCATAACAACGTACAGACGTTTTCCAAACGTTACTTCAAATAATGGTAATATTGGAAAACAATACAAATAAACGTAGGAACACTCAGCAAACATAACGCATACATATAATATTATAGTACATTTCAACCTTTACATGTAAACCGCAGATTAACAACGAGCCTCATAACGGGAGTTTTGATTATGAGCTAGCTTTGACGTTTTTAAAGTGATTATTATGTTACCTGACCAAATATTTCTTGATTATTTGATAATCTAATATAAAATAAAAAGAAGATGTGGTATGATTGCCAATGAGCCAACTCTCCACAAGAGACCAAAATGACACAGAAATTAACAACTACAGGTCATCGTACGGTCTTCAACAATGGGCAAAGCCCAAACCGCATAGTCAGCTATAAAAGGCCCCGAAATGACAATGTAAAACAATTCAAACGAGTAAACTAACGGCCTTTTTTAATGTACAAAAAATGAACGAAAAACAAATATGTAACTCATAAACAAACGACAACCACTGAATTACATGCTCTTGACTGCAGTTACGATTATTTGATTATTATATGTTGTTAAAAAGAAATGTTAATTATGTGATTATATTTGACAAAAATGTAATTATATTAATATTTGAGCATCCCAATGTTGGACCTCAACAACGGACATCTTCCCTCAACAACAGCACAGTACACCATAAAAAGTAACGTAATTTTTTGACGAAAAAATAATCTTGAAATCGTACAATTATATAAAACGAGAACCAACATTTAGAAATAAATGAATTTGGTGTATTTACTGTCTTCTAATTGGTTAAAATTATTACTTTTATTTTCAATGTTGTCAATTTTGATGGCGACACGCCCACTCTGAAGTTTAGTATTCATACGCCAACATGTTTGTACGTTGTTTTTGTTAATATAAATTATATAAAAAGTTCTTTGCGCCTTATTTTTTGATAGAAATTTATTTATAATGAATGGCAATAATTTATTTTGATTTTATTGAACCATAAAACTAATTTTTGACTCTTCACATTTTACATAATCCGCCTCGCGTATTATTCAATGTGAAGAGTCAAAAATTAGTTTTATGGTTCAATAAATTCAAAATAGATAATAGCCATTCATTAAATATTATCATAATACTAGTCCAAATAATAATCATGATTATGACGATTTTGAAAGTATAAAAAAGAAGATGTGGTATGAGTGCCAATCGGACTCTTCACAAGAGACACAATGATACAGAAATTCACAGCGATAGGTCACTGTACGGCCTTCAACAATTAGCAAAGTTCATACCACATAGTCCGCTATAAAAGGCCCCGAATTCACAAATGTAAAACAATTCAAACGAGATTGAAATTTACTTTACTATCTGACAAATAAGACAAATGTGAAATGTACCTAAAATACAAAATAAAAACCTCCAAAACGATAACACAATATCAAACCAAATCATACCCACTAAAGAAACAAAACTAGATACATTAGTGTTGGATGTTTAAATACCGAGAAACGTCGTATAGCAATGCAAATTCACACTCGACAAAACAGTCATATTTGAGAATAGGTCACGTTCGGTAATTAGCAGATACACGACATAGATGTTAAACTACTATCTTAGGCCGTGTTCACACCAAAAGCCATGTACAGTAAACATGTTTACAATTAGTTTAATGTACACTAGTTTCACCGTGCCATTAATTTTGTTCACATCTATACACCTTTTTTAATTACCTGTACATAAGGTTTCTTCACACTTGTAAATTACATGTCATTTAAAAGAGGGACGAAAGATACCAAAGGGACAGTCAAAGTCATTAATCTAAAACAAACTGACAACGCCATGGCTAAAAATGAAAAAGACAAACAAACAACAGCACACACGACACAAGATAGAAAACTAAAGAATAAACAACACGAACCCCACCAAAAAACTAGGGGTGATCTCAGGTGCTCCTGAGGGGTAAGCAGATCCTGCTCCACATGCGGCACCCGTCGTGTTGTTGTTCATTACGTAGAATTAAAGGCAATTTTTTCGGACGACCTTTCTAGCAGTTAGGGAACGACCTTCTGGGTTCAAAAAGGGGGAGGGGGTTTTCCTTAATAAAAATAACACATTCTGGCCATACAGATGATTAAAGAAAATTTTCTAAATCCAGAGTTTCCCAATACATTATAGAGCCTTTATCGGGACTTCGGGTTTTTTTCAGCTCGGGAATTCGGGATTGGTCCATTCGGAATCTGGGAAATTTTTTTTTTTCGAATTTCGGGATGTCGGCATTTAAATTTCTTTAAGGTCGGAACCTCGGGATTTCATGTTTTAAGTCCGGAATTTTTGTCCGGGATAAGGACCCCTCAGTATAGTGTTATGTATTAATATGTTAAAAAAAATATTTGATTGCTAGCATCGGAAATAAAACTGAAAAAAATCTGACTCGGAAAAAAACACATATCCCCCCCCCCCCTTCTTTGAGTTTAAGTGGTTGCTCCTTTTTGAAAGCCATTTTGATAATTTGCAGTAGTTTAAAAATTCTGAAGTTGTCTCGATTACGCATTAAAAAAACGTAGGCTGCAGCAGAGCGCTTACAGATGAAGAAAAAGGATTGGAAGTTAAGGATCGCTATATTTCTATCTTTTCTGTTTGTTTCAAATGGTATTTCTTCTCCAAAGAGTATTTGACAAAGGTAGGGGTAATGTCTTTTTTTTTATTTTTAAGTGTGTGTTAACGGATCAGATATACAAGACAAACAATACAATTTACCTCACAATTTTTTAGTAATGCATTTATGAGTGAATCGTTGTTTGAGTAAAGACCAGTGGCAAATATCTCTGCGTACGTCCAGTCGATTCGGGAAGACCTTTTTAAATGAATTATGTGTTTTGCAATGATGATGCTTTGAGTCTTGATATAGGGGTTAATAGAGCTACGTAAAGTTTTTTTTATAACAAATAAATATATCAAGTTTAGACAAATATTTCTGTAAAGAACTTTATTAATAATTGTTATGAATATAATTTTTATTCAAAAATCGTTTCTTCCTTAAATATAAATGGTAAAACTAATGTTCTACATGCCTAGTTTTGTGTACACTTAACCTACATTGACTATCGACTGCATGTAGACAAGACATGATTTAAACTACATGTAAACATTGAGTTTTATCAATGGGAACGTAATTGTGTTTAGTTTACGCTTGATATACACAAACACAACACGCCGAGTTTAGGTCAATGTGAACACGGCCTTAGACGTGGTAAAAATATCATTAGTAAGTTTAGACATAGACATATCGTATAGTCAACCAATTCACGAAGGAGTCCATAAAATGTGAGGAGTGTCATGTTTAATTTTTCCTCCTAATAACTTTGTTGGAGCAGTTTCTGCGTAATGGGTGCACTCCTGTATATAAAGTCCATATAATGACAACATGGACGAGCATAGTATCAATTCAGATACTGTATGTAAACACCATACGACGGAGCAAAGGAAATTGTTCAGCTGAGAAATGGCAAATTGATAATTTTTACGTTGGAATCAATGGAGTTTTTGGAAAGAGGGCGATTATTCCTTTTCACACATTAAATTCGATGAAGGATTCTTGTTCATGCAGTATATACATGTAGTTTTTATTTCCGTATGATAAAATTATTGACTGTGATCGTGCGCAAAAAAAAAACACACTGTGACAGGAACATACATGCATTGTGGTTAAGATCTGTACGGACTATTTCTAAAATTTATGGTAGGATAATGGCATTTGTTTGGAAACTAAGGAAATTTCAAAATATGTTTCGCTTAAGATTGGCTTAATAGTCTAGATTTTATTGAAAGGGGGTAAATGTGAGTCTTATCTCATTACTGGTGTCTTTTTGACGTTCTGTATTAACATACAACAGGCACGCCAAGGGTCAACAATCCTTCATATTAAGGATGTATTCTTCTGACGTTTCAGTCTTATTCAGTCGCATTGAAATCATGTTCTGTTATTATTTCCAAAACATGGGTCACAAGTAGAAAATAGCAATGAATTTGATAGATAGCATTATTAATAACAATTATAATCAAGTAAGTCTTTTTAGCCAAAATCTGGAGAAAATGGGTGAGAGATACAAAAAATGATTTTATCAGAAACTTATACATCCCACATAACTTCTTTCTTTTCAAATTTTTTAGATATGTGATTTTTCAATCATTTATAACAAAAAAGTTGAAAAAAAAATGCAATTACTAATCAAAACTGAGAACAATCACAATTTACAAAATAAACAACATGGTAAATTTGACACAAAAAAGCATGACAAAAAGTTGAATTTTCGAATTGTGATCTTTTTTTATGATAATAGCCCAAAAATAGGTTAAAATTGATAAAAATGGGAAAATCATCATAATTAGGTACTTTCAAAGGGCCGTAGCAAAAAAAAAAGAAGTACACCACCATATGAATTTTTCTTCACCAATTATTGTTTACAGTCATATAAACACAAAAATCAGGTTTAGAAAAAAAGTTTTATTCTTGAAATTTTTGACTCATCAGAGGTGTACATCCTTAATTGATAAAGCCTAAAACTTAAGGGACAAAAATGTACACAGTAGTCCTTTCCGTTAAAAGTCACTTAATACTCTTCATATAAAAGAAATTTTAATCTAGTTTTAAGGATTCAATTTGTACTGGATGCTGATAAATATTTTGACATATAGTGATTTCATTTCAACAATAACATATTTCATTCACATAATTCAGTACAATAGTCAATCTAAAATACAATGGTATAACACAACTTAAATCATGTTCATTCCTTGAATCACATATCTGCAATCTATACGTATTGCCGTATGTTTCAAGTGTTATTTTTATTTGCTCTAGATGAAAATCAGGTTTTAATTTTACCAACTAAACATCGATATGTAGACACACTTTCATTATTTTAAACTGCATGTTAAGTTTCACATGACCTATATGCTTTTTTCGAAAATAAAACATAGACTAAACCACGGAAGGAAATATAATAATTGATTTACAAATTAGCTAAACATTATATCCTTCCATGATTTTTTCAAAATGTTAACAGAGACAATGTTTTTCAGATATGCCAGGAAATTAATTCATAACTATTACAGAAATATATATTAATGTATATTAATGATTGAGACGCCTCTTTGGCGCTTGTTGAAATATTTTAACAATAACGGAGACCTAACTTCTACTGAAACATTAACTTCAAAAGTTGGCTATGACATTGCTTTGATACATCATAAAAACGTTCAGACGTTTTCCAAGCGTTACTCCAAATAATGGTAATATTGAAAAACAATAACTTCGAGTTTTTTTATCCAATCATAAGTATAACGATAAAGAATAACAAGCCTTTTGTCTCGACTATTGTGATGATTGTCTCAATTGTACATTGCGAAACCGATATAACAATTTCAATTGATTTTGTCGTTACTTTGAGTCAGTCAAAACAATGTGTAAGAATCCAGAGATATTAAACGTGTTTGCTGTGTTGAGCTTTTTATTTTGCCATTATTTAGGGACCCTCCGTTTTAAATTTTCCTCGGAGTTCAGTATTATTTTTTATTTTACTTTACATTGGCAGGAATCGATGTATGCACTGCAATGCTCGCTTTCTACGGAATCAATATTATGAAACTAATAAAAAAAATTATTTTCAACATATTATGAAATTTTCATGCTACTGATATCCCAGGATATCCCATTATGATTAGGTGAGGTTATTAACAGAGTCCGCAAATTTACGTAAAATTAAACTGTCGGTTCTCGTTTGATTTTTACCATTTGTCAAGTCAGAGCCTATTATAGCCGACAATACGGTTTATATTTTGCTCAATATCTGATATCGTACGATATTATAATAGTTTACATGAAAGTCAAACGGATGGATAAGTTTCCCCATTGGAATTGCACTACTTGATTTCATATTTGCTGCTAGTAACGACCAGTCAATTGTTTATTTAAGGTATGATGTTTGTACCCAACCAATGTGTACATTTGTAAGTGTAATTGGTTAACTTTGCCAAACAAAATCACAATATCATGAACAGGATCAAAGATTGAGTTATACGTACGTATTAAATTACTGTCGTCGTGGTATTCATAGCGTGCAACACTACTTAATAACTAAAAGATTTGACCATTTGTCCCTCGTGGAATGTGGTTTTTGACGTATTCGGTGTGTTTTTATGAAATACTGAGGCTTTTCTACCTCAGGCATAGATTACCTTAGCTGTATTTGGCAAAACTTTTAGGAACTTTGGATCTCAATGCTCTTCAACTTCGTACTTTATTTGGCGTATATACAAAATTTAGTCCAGATATCTATGATGAGTTTATTTATGAAGTATCGAACGGTGTAATTCTGTTGATTCGCATGACATATTTTTTCAAGAACAGATCTGAGAGTACTCGCAGTTATCTGACAGCTAGTTCAAAGCCACTAACAACTAATAAAAAAAATTATGCATCTAAAACTTAACTATCAATCCGTACACATCCACACATTAATGTGAAGACGTCATAAACATTTTAGTCTTAAAAGAATCTACGGTGACCAATAAGATAAACAAATTGGGAAAGGATATGCGCCATTTCGGCGATATAACCAACAATTTCCCAAGCTAATTATTATTGATAATGTCAAAATATTGCTATGATAACAGATTTTTGATAAATGTTTTTAACTGAAAAAAAAAACATAATTTTTATTAAAAAAAAACGTAATATAGGGTTATAGCATGAGTATTGGGGATAAACTCGTCATAGATATCAGGACTAAATTATTAAAAGGAATATTGCACCGAGTAGAATTTTATATTGCACAAGCTTGCGAGTGCAATATATGTTCTACGAGGGACAATATTCCCAAATATTCATGCAATAACCCTTTTATTGTATAGCAATATAATATTTGAAAGTAAAAATTAGTTAAAACTAAGATTTTGTCGTTGATGACGTCATGAATTTTTAAGATTTATTGCACTAGTGCAATATTAGAATTTATTGCATGCTAACTTTCTCTGGGAAATATTATATTACTATGCAAATATTACTAATATTACGGATTACAAATGTGTCGAGGTTTATGATTGAATAACAACACAGAGATGTCAGTATATATTCAGGAAACTGCCGGGGTATATACGAAGTTTTTATCCCCAATTGGAACCTCAAAAACGTCATCATAACACCGGTTACTATGAGACGTTATCAAAAGCTATCAGACTGTCAGAGGCTCACAGAGGGTACATAACGACGTGCTTCAGTCTATAATACATTTTTGATACAAAATCACACAATTAACACTTTTAATAAAGCAGCACCTGCATACGGGGTATATATCTCCCAATTGATACGATATTCCCGTGCTTGCATTTCCTATCATGATTTTCTTGATAGAGGTTTGCTGCTCACAAGGAAGCTATTAAACCAAGAGTTCCAAATGGTAAAGTTGAAATCATCCCTTCGTAAATTTTACGGACGCCATCACGAGTTGGTTGACCGTTATGGAATAACCGTTTCACAAATGATATCGGATATGTTCCTTACGTCGTAACTACAATCCCCTTCCCTTTCATGAATATGACCTACCGAATTAGACTATTTACCGGATTTGTAATCACTTAAGCAACACGACGGGTGCCACATGTGGAGCAGGATCTGCTTACCCTTCCGGAGCACCTGAGATCACCCCTAGTTTTTGGTGGGGTTCGTGTTGTTTATTCTTTAGTTTTCTATGTTGTGTCGTGTGTACTATTGTTTTTCTGTTTGTCTTTTTTATTTTTGGCCATGGCGTTGTCAGTTTGTTTTAGATTTATGAGTTTGACTGTCCCTTTGGTATCTTTCGTCCCTCTTTAAATACTTAAATTTAATGTTAAAAATGTTATTATAAATTATTACATACACGATAAAATTATGTTCACAGCAAATTAGAAAATCCTTCACGTATGCCGAACATATCAGGTTGGGTTTTTCAATATATATATATGTGGTGTCAACAAATACCTGCACTGGAAAATAATATTAAGTCAGAGGTAATCCGTAACATATGTGTAATTCAGATCTCATAAAGGGTATATACTGAGACATTCCTGGCTTAGGGCTTATACCCCCTTCGCCTTCGGCTCAGGGGATATAAACTCTAAGCCGGGAATGTCACAGTATATACCCTGTCTGAGACCTGAATAACATATAATATTTGTTTGCCAGTCAGTGAAATAATCATCTCTTAACCAAACACATTCCTATAATATTGCTTTTTAATTATATTTTTTTAATTTAAGCTCATGTTTCATCAGTGGATACAATGGAGTGGAATATTTTGAAAACATTATTTTTGACTTTTTGTTACCTCAATGGTATGTATCGTGATATTTTATATGTTTAATCATATATCGTTATAGAGCAGATTTAACTAAATTGTATATTTTGAAAAGACTGATGCACACTATTGATCCTCCGCATATAATCCATAAAAATAAGCCGCAATAGTAATGTTAGTCTATAACTTTGTTTTTGACGCGTCTGTCATGTTACATTTACATATAACTTGCCTAAGAACGTGCACCGATTCACGGATTAGTGCTTGTCATTTTTTGCTTTTTATCATATTTGTTTTTGATCATTTTTTTGTACATGCACATACATCAGGCCGTTTGTTTTCTTGTTTGAAGTGTTGTTATTTGTTATTTCGGGGCTTTGATAGCTTATTTTGCGCTATGAATTTTGTTTATTGTTGAAGATCGTACGATGACCTGAAGTTAAAATTTCTATGAACTTAAAATATGTCTATCCTTTATGGTTGGATTTAACATACATGAATACAATAGGAATGAATAAAGATGTTAATTTTGTTATATGCCTTAAATATTAGTTTGTTTTTATTGTGATTAAAATTGTAGCACAGTGTTGACTGTTGTTCCCCTACTTTTGACATTTTTGCCTTTTGTTTTTGTTTGTTTGTTTTCACGCATCGTTGTCAATATAATGGTATTTGGTGCGACTGTTTAACAAGTGAGAGGTTTAGCAAGCTATAAAAGCAGGTTCAACCCTCCATTTCCGACATAAGTAAATGCCTGCACCAAGTCTGGAATATGCCTGGTTGTTATCCATTTGTTTGATGTGTTTGAGCTTTTGATTTGCCATTTGATAAGGTACTCTCCGTTTTGAATTATCCACAGAGTTCAGTTTTTTTGTGATTTCACTTTTTGACCTTTGCTTGAGATGTGTTTCATTATCAATCAAACCACATTTTCTTATTTTTATACTGTAAAGGATTTAAACATTAACAAGCATAATTTGTGTTAATTTCTTCCATTATAAAAGAAATAAAACAAGGTATCAATTACATTGTATAACAAAATTTGGTTTATTAATTTTAACGTTTGCTTAAACAGACCTTGTGGTATTTTTAATCTAAAGAAAAGTAAAAAAAAGAAAAAGAAATCACGCATTAAATGCAATTGTTTTCACTTCATAAAACAGGGTATTAAGGACTTCTTTTGATAAATAGTTTCAGCCATATACCCTCTTTTGTTTTACCTCTAGTTTGTAACTGTAAAGACAGAATACTATATAACATATAGCAATAGCGGTTTTCATTGACATAAACATTAGGAACTGTGGTATGATTGCCAATAAAACAGCTATCCGTCAAAGTTCAATTAATGTGAATTAAAGCAATTATAAAGAACGCTTTGGTAGGGTCTTCAACAGTGTAAAAATACTCATACTATTTAGTCGGTCCCGACATGATTAAACGGCCCAACTTGAAAAAAAACCCAAACAATTTATGAAGAAAATTATCCATTGATAGCCACTCATCTACAAGCTCCTAATTTCGACAGTCATATAAAGATTTGCGCGGGGTTTAACATTTTTGTGAGAACTCAAATAAGAGTACTCGCCGTTACAGAAAGTTCGTTCGTAGCCAACTACAACAAAATAAATGAATCATGATCACCCATACTTAATTTACTCAGCTTGTTATAGTCAACTTGCCTTCGTAATTTATATCTTGCAGAAACAAATTTAAATGAGCTCTTTTATGTAAGGCCATGCTACCTAATTTGGATTTAATTTATATTTGATATTACTTTTCCTGTTAAGTCTGTTTTTTGTGATATACATTTGACGTGACTCTGTATTTATGTATCCCGTCATACTTTGAACGACAAAATTATTTTATGTCTACCTGTGCGAATTTTAAACGCGCAATTTTACACCAGTACTTAAAACCTTCCATCCTTTATGAGTAGATTTTACATAGATAAAAAAAAACATCGTATAATATAAGCAAAATGAGGATGTTAAATTTGATGTATGTCTTTTTGTGCTTCTTCGTTACATTTGTTGTTTTTATAGTGATTAAGATGATAACACAATGTTGACTGCTGTACCCATATTTTTGACATTTTTACCTATTGTGTTTGTTTGTTTTGTTCACGCATCGTTGACAATATAATGGAATTTGATGCGACTGTCATACAAGTGAGAGGTTTAGCTAGCTATAAAACCATGTTCAATACACCATTTTCTACATAAAGAAATGCCTGTACCAAGTCAGGAATATGACAGTTGTTATCCATTCGTTTGATGTGTTTGAACTTTTTATTTTGCCATTTGATTGGGTACTTTCCTTTTTGAATTTTCCTCTGAGTTCAGTATTTTTGTGATTTTGCTTTTTATAGGAAGTGATATGTGCAACACAAGAATTTGCGTTGACTGGAAATTGGACAAACATGAGCTTACTTTAACCTGCAAAATAACTAACGTACGTTCACGAGTTTACATTTATGGTCCACACGGCAACATACAGGCAGTCTGTCTTCCGCCTTATCTACTCAATTGTGAAGCATACTATAAAAATGGTAGTATGTTGTATAACGCATTTACTAACGAATTCAGATTTAAAGTACAAGGTGAAACTGATAAGAAAATTGTGGGGAACTGGACGTGTCGTCATGGAACTAGAAGAGATGCATATTCGGTTTTTATATCAAAGAAAACATCAACAGGTAAATTATAATTATACCAGAGATGGGTCCGATTGCTTTCAATGTAATTGATTAAATACAATAACTTTGTCATTTGTACGATTAAATTAAATTAATGATTACATCATTTCCAAAAGTGTCTGATTAAATTAATGATAACATTGGCAAAGTAATCATGACTACATCTGATTAAAATGAATTAAAGTTTGCTGTTTGTCTTTTAACCTCTTCCAGACTTTATATGTATTTCAAGGTGCAGTTTATGAAAGTTAAAATATGGAAGTTTCCAGTATAAATCTTTGTACATTTTTTTATAGAATTGTTTAATTAAATTATAAACAAAATACAAGTACTAAAATTATTGCATTTTACATGTCCAGTCTAAATACATACAAAATTTTACTTATTTTAAACAAGTTTTTTACCAATTTTAATTTAGTTTGTGTTAATTAGAGAAATTGTGAATGTCTGATTAATCTTTTATCATAGTTCTACAGCTAAACTCAATTGGTAATTGCAATAAAAACAAACCTTAATTGGTTATCTAACTGTCAATTCAAAGTTGACAAAAATCAAAATATTTACAAAAGATAATAATTCAGGGTTAAATAGAAGTATTACTAGAATATAACAGTTATTATCAAATATATATATGTACAACTTTAAATTGTCAATATATGTACAATATCTTTTACTTAGGTCAAAGACATATACTTGTATTTATATGTCTCTTCTTCGATAATAATGAATTTTCAATACTGAGTTTATTTTTTAATGATGTATACAAATCGATCAACATGCTTTATCAAGTAAACCAAACTATCTCAACATATTAAATATTTATTAAATAAGAATAACAAAAAGGCTAATTTCCTGACCATAAACACAGTTAAAAAAAATCATTGTAATCAGAATGTAATCAAAAAGTAATCAGGATTACAGAGTATTTTGAAAAGTAATTGATTAAATTAAATTACATGAAATTACATGATTTTTGGCTGATTAATGATTACAAGGATTACTTGAAAAAATGTAATCAATTACAGCTGATTAACGATTACAATTACAATTAACCCAAGTCTGAAATAAACATTGTCTTGTTTTTATATTAGAACAAATTATAAGGAATTTATTAAGGAAACAAGTCAATCCGATATTCAAGTTTAATATTAAAATGTTAAAGGTATTCATACTAGTATTTCATTGTTAAAACAAAACAATCATCATAGTTTTTACGGCACCCACTGTTTTTCATAATTGTCAGTGTAAACACGAAATGTTAACTGTAAAACGTGAGTCCAAAAGTTTCCAAGTGTGATAATAAGCTAGAATAAATCCAGGTTTAATCCACCATTCGCTCCAAAAAAATGCCTCTACCAAGTCACTATTTGTCCTTTGTTTTTCACTCTTTGAGGTATTTATAACGCTTGTGTTTGTCCTTCTTATGAACTTTCCTCTTTTTTTTAAATTTCCTTTTTTCCCTGTACCCTTCTTTTGAGTTTAGCAAATTGTAATTCACTGTTACTGATTATTATTATGTTGTGCCGTTACACCAATGTCCCTTGATAGGGCAGTGTTGAGCTTTGGCAAATATGTTTGACTACAGATGGGTGCGGTCCTAACCTTGACAAAAGTTAACTTAGAGTTAACTTGTTGACTGCTTTTTAAGTTAACTTGAGAATTTTTAAGCAGACCAGCAAGTTAACTTTGTCTACGGTGGACCAGACCTACGGTCCGCTTTTTTATGACTGCTGCAGACCTATCGACGGGTCTGTTCCAGACCAGACCTGTGGACAAGTCTGCTTTTGACCAGTCCTGAGGACAGGTCTGCCCCAGACCAGACCTGTGGACAGGTCTGCTCCTGACCAGACCTGTGGACAGGTCTGCTCCTGACCAGACCTGTGGACAGGTCTGCTCCTGACCAGACCTGTGGACAGGTCTGCTTCTGACCAGACCTGTGGACAGGTCTGCTTCTGACCAGACCTGTGGACAAGTCTGCTATTGACCAGACCTGGGGACATGTCTGCTTATGAAATGTTATCGTTTTTGCGACTTTCCATATCAGACTTGAGCTTTATTATTTAGTATGCTGGTATATAGATTTATGAATAAAAGTGCTCACATGGTCAGTTTTGGTCAACACTGTCAAATAATTTTGTTGCACAAGTCAGCAAGAGGTATCAAAACTACTGAAATTTTGTTACGTATCAATATTTTGAATAAAAGGAGGACATTTGCTGGCACCCTAAATTGATGCAAACAAAAAATTGTTGTTATTGTATAGCAATATTGTTGTCCATTGTAATATGCAATGTACATTGAATCCTGACATAACAAATATGGCTGATTTACTATGCTGGTATATAGATTTACAAATTAAAGTGCACATATGGTCAGTTTTAGTTGATGCAGTCAAATAATTTTATGCGAACAAAAATTTGAAAAAAATATGGCTGATTTACTATGCGGGTATATAGATTTATAAAAAAAAGTGCACACACGGTCAGTTTTGGTCAACACGGTCAAATAATTGTGTTGCACAAGTCAGCAAGAGGTATCAACACTACTGAAATTTTGTTACGTATCAATATTTTGAATAAAAGGAGGACATATGCTGGCACCCTAAATTTATGCAAACAAAAAATTGTTGTTATTGTATAGCAATATTGTTGTCCATTGTAACCTGACATAACAAATATGGCTGATTAACTATGCTGGTATATAGATTTACAAATAAAAGTGCATATATGGTCAGTTTTAGTTGATGCAGTAAAATAATTTTATGCGAACAAAAATTTGAAAAAAAATATGGCTGATTTACTATGCGGGTATATAGATTTATAAAAAAAAGTGCATACACGGTCAGTTTTGGTCAACACGGTCAAATAATTTTGTTGCACAAGTCAGCAAGAGGTATCAAAACTACTGAAATTTTGTTATGTATCAATATTTTGAATAAAAGGAGGACATATGCTGGCACCCCAAATTTATGCAAACAAAAAATTGTTGTTATTGTATAGCAATATTGCTGTCCATTGTAATATACATTGAATCCTGACATAACAAATATGGCTGATTTACTATGCTGGTATATAGATTTACAAATTAAAGTATACATATGGTCAGTTTTAGTTGATGCAGTCAAATAATTTTGTTGTACAAGTCAGTATGAGGTATGAAAACTACTAAAATTTTGTTACGTATCAAAATTTTGAATAAAAGGAGGACATACTGGTACCCTAAATTTATGCGAACAAAAATTTGAAAAAATATGGCTGATTTACTATGCGGGTATATAGATTTATAAAAAAAGTGCACACACGGTCAGTTTTGGTCAACACGGTCAAATAATTTTGTTGTACAAATCAGTATGAGGTATCAAAACTACTGAAATTTTGTTACGTATCAAACTTTGAATAAAAGGAGGACATGCTGGTACCCTAAATTTATGCGAACAAAAATTTGAAAAGATATGGCTGATTTACTATGAGGTATATAGATTTATAAATAAAAGTGCACACATGGTCAGTTTTGGTCAACGCGGTCAAATAATTTTGTTGTACAAGTCAGCATGACGTATCAAAACGTAACTTAATTTTTTATGCATCAATATTTTGAATAAAAGGAGGACATGCTGGCACCCTAAATTTATGCGAACAAAAATTTGTAGTCATGTGTTAAAATGATGTATTCCTCTAAAATACGTCCTTTCATAGATATACATGTAAATAAAGTACAAATATGGTTGAATTTGGAATATATATTCAATGCCCGTTATCATTGAAACCAAGATCGTTTTTTAATTCATAGATTGGCAGATCACAGATAAATTTGTGTTTCAAGCAACGTTTTATGCGAACTTTATTTTCAAATATTTGTATTAAATTCTGTTTATATATAACGGAAGTATTAGTTTTACTTTATTTTCGATGTTTATACTACGAAACAAAGATATTAAAAAATATTTTTAAAAAATCGATGTAGAGCGGTCCTGGTTACAAGTTAACTTAGTGTTGAGCAGACCAGTCAAAAGTTAACTTGGGAACAGGTCTGGTTTCGATCGGACTTGTCAAAGCAAAAGTTAACTTTGTGGCAGGACTGGTCTCGAAGTTAACTTATGTTAACTTTACGGCAGGACTGATTTCGAAGTTAACTTATGTTAACTTTACGGCAGGACTGGTTCGAAGTTAACTTATATCAATAGCGGACCTGTTTCGAAGTTAACTTTTTGGCAGACATAAAAACAGTCCTAGGACCAAGTCCGCTTTTCAAGTTAACTAGATTTTGGTCCTAGGACTGGTCAGAGCAGTCCTAAATTTGGTCATAGATTAACTTTGACCAGTCCAAATGACTGGTTATCAAGTTAACTTGCTGTACAGGTTAGGACTGCATCCATCTGTACATCCGATTGTTTATGAGTCTGTCAAAAGTCAGGAGCCTGTAGTTCAGTGTTGTTGATACATGTCTGTCGTATGTGTTTTCGCTAATTGTTTTGTAATTAATCGGTCCGTTAAACTTTTCGTTTGAAACGATTTACATTTCTCGTGTGTGGACAATTTATTATTGACTATATGGTATCGGTTTTTCTATTTGTTGAAGGTCGTTAGGGTGCCTCTAATGGCTTGCATTTACTTCAATTTGTCTCTGGTTGGTAGTTGTCTCTCTGTTATTATATATCGTAGACGTACCTTGTATAATTTAGTTAGTATATATGAGTCACCCTTTTATAAGACTTTGATTTTGAATTATGATGAATTTTACCTTTAATGTTTCACGTTATATTCTATTCGACCATTATTGATTACCATATATGTTTATTCTTGTTTTACTTTTCTTATAAAAATTATGATTTTCATTTTGTCATTTTTTCAAATACTATATATTTTTGCAAGGCTTTCTTCAAAATACTACCAATAGTCATCCGAATATCTATTCAACGGAGAAGATTACAAAAACTACATTTGCAGAACAAACTTGGATTTCCAGTTCCACTAAAGATCATGAAGTTGACCTTACACCTACTTTGGGTTTGTTTAAAAAGAACATACTACTTAACCTGTTGTTTTATACATAAATTGGTCGTTAATTTGCTCGTTTGTCATTCAGGGCCTTTTATAGCGTACTATGCGGTACGGCCTATGTTGATTTCTTTATAAAGTCAGTCTAATATGTATAAAGAAAAAAGCCGACAAGAAGAATAAGGAGTAGACAGATAGTGTCCATGGAAATGCTGATTTTATATTAAAAAAAACTACACCCTTCAAACGTATAAGAAATTGTGTAAATGAAGTAATCAAACATCTTGATAATTCAGATTAGATATTTTTGTGTTTGAATTAGAGCGGATTTTTTACAGATTACGACGTGCCCTCTTTAAGACAAGATAATTATGTGTACGTTATTAATGCTTTCAATTTGTCCTTAAGTTTGTAATGGGGAATAATTGTGTAAAATAAACTTTACAAAAAGACTCATCAGTGACGCTCGAATAAAAAAATGCTAAAAAGCTTAAATAAAGCACGAAGTTGGAGAGTATTGAGGACCAAACATTCCTAAAAGTTTTGCCAAATACGGCTAATGTTATCTATTCTTGAGGTAAAAAAGTCTTAGTATATTCAAAAATTCAAAGTTTTGTTAACAGTTAATTCATAATTATGCCCATATCAATGATAGCTCGAGTCAACACAGAAGTGCTGACTACTGGGCAGGTGATACCCTCGGGGAATTAAAACTCCACTAGCAGTTTTGTTTACAAAAAGACCTATCATTGACATTGGATTAAAAAATGCTAAAAAGGCCAAATAAAGCACTAAGTTAAAGAGCATTGAGGACCAAACAAATCCTCAAAAGTTTTGCCAAATGGAAGAGCAGGCAAATTGTCAATACCATTGCAAGAGAATACTTTGACGTGATTTTAGCATATTATAAAAAAAAAAATCATTTATATTTCCTTGATATAAAGTTTTATTTCTGTTTTTAACATTATGTTTTTGTATACATCATTTTTTTCATTTGAGGGCAAATTTAAAGTCTTCAATAATTATAATTTAAATTGCACTTTTTTTAGAACGAATAGGAACTTCTAATAATTTCTCATATGTTTTGTTTAAATCATTTTAGCAAACAGCTTTAGTAAATCAGATGGACTGTTAATAGGAGCTGTTGTGTTAGTCTTGTGTTTATCTGGTGCATGCAATATCTGGTTCAGTCTTCGATGCAGAAAAATGCAATTTAAAACTGATTTCGTGGATAGACCAAATCATGATCAGTCAAATGAAACTGCCAATCATGCAATGGTTTTAAATGAAGTTGTTCCAGACACGCAAGAAGACAAAAACTCAGAATATGAGATAATAAACGAAAATGAAATGCTTCCCTTTCAATTTTGTGTTGCGTTTGGTAAAAATAGTTCAAATTTAGATGAAGAAGCGTTTGCCACAGTCCATTCAAGTAGCGGAGGGAATACTTCATCCTCAGAAAATTCTTACCTGGAGGTCATCGATAATGATTCTTACCTAAATCCTTATCAATCAATAGAAATTCACCATGATTCAGAACTTGTTCATGATTATTCCAAAATTGCATCCTTAAACTATTTAGATTTGTGTTTTCCAAAGCTTATCAATTTACCCCTTAGAAATCTTTCCGTTTGTGGAAGTGACATCAGAATTGAAAGTTACAAGTTTAATTCTCTACCTCGTTCTGAAGTGAACCAAATTGCAGCAGTCGTATGCAGCGGGTTAAGAGACAATGAAAAGCTTTCAACCTCAAAGTCGATTACTGAATCGCCTGAAAAATCTAAAATATCAACACTATACCACAATATAGATTTTGAAAAGACAGCATGCCCGGACAGACCAGATATACTTATCTCAAACGATGTCACTATGTTTCAATATACTACAATGAGTAACTTGCTCTAGTCATATAACGATACATACACAATGCAAAATAGTTAGCAGTGCCAGTATTCGAAACAAAGGCTATCAAGAATATGAATCGATCACCTGTTACATGTATTTGTTTGCTTAAATCTTTCAATGATTAGTTTTGCTTTTCAATATATATTAATAAGCTGCTTAAAAATGACATTTAAATATGCATTGTATATATCATATTTTCTTCAAAAGCAATTAAATGCATTTCAAATGCTAATATTGTAAATGAAAGGAAGTTTTGTTACTTTACGTATACCGGTCTAGTGACTTACCACGTATACTGCAGTCATGTAACGATATTGCAGATCTAAAACTTCTTAAAACACCGTAGACACATCGGGATGACCCCAGACCTCGGTATCATTGCAAGCGGCTGCAAATAAGTTTAGCTTTTCACTCGCATTAAGCAAAAAGTGTAACTGAAAAGGATCGTGGATAAACAAATCATGCAAATGCAGAAAAGCTATGATACCGTGTGGAATTAAAGGTCACTAAAAGAATACATGCAAAACTACTATAAGCTATGAAAACTAAGATCAACTGACTGTGGCCTTTGGATTATAAGATTAATACATGTCTATGTAAATATCATTGGTTTTTTTTTTAAGATAGATTTTATTAATTTTTTGAAACGTTTCTTATGCATTTAAAAAGAAAATACCCATATGGTCCAAATACTCATATGGTCCGGCCCGTTATTAACCAAACGAGTATATACTTATATGGTCCGACCATACGCGTACGGTCAGACCATATGAGTGTACGCATATGGTCATGAACATACGTGTATGGTCCAAATACTCATATGGTCCGGAACAGCAGCAACCCAACAATGGGTGGTTCGGTGGAAATTGCTACACTTTATTTTACCTTGTAAAGTTTTATTGAAAAAGTGGAAGATCTGCGATATTTCAAATTGTCACTATTGCAACACCACTGAGGATTATGATCACATGTTTCTTAAATGTCATTTTCTTGATATTTTCTGGAGTAAAGTTAAAAAAACTCTTAGAAATCTGAATATTAATAATAATATCAAACATTAAAAAATTTAGTATGGGGTTAGAAAATAAATGATGAGCAATACTATGAAATTAATTATCTGATTACAATTATAATGTTTTGTATATATAAGGCAAATCATATGTCTGAACAGAAAACAAAATCTTTAGATGTATATTCTGTATTTAAAGCCGAATTCATGTACAGCTACAAAGTGCAGGCAACTAGTAAACATACTAAGGATAAATGTCTACTTGATAAAGTTGTCAAATGGTTGTAATAATTTTTTATGTTTGCAAATGTATAAGCTAGCAAAAAAGAAAAGAAAAAGGTTAATATTATAAAAATTTAAGATCTGGAACTGATTTAGAGAAATAATTTTTCCTATCACCGATAAGCGTGGAGATAGCGGTATTTGTTATCCACTGTTTTTTATCGTTAAAAAAAAAGGAAAAAAGTATTTACATACATGTACTATCTTTTATTCCAGAATCGAAACAAATATATTATAATATTTGTTAATACATACCTGTGAATTGCTAATTATATTAATCATAAATCACTATTTTAAAACTGGTAATTTCCAAACCAGGAAGAGATATCAATACAATAATATAAAATCGATAACTGCAAGTGTGAACTATTTCCGGAAACTTTTTCTTTCCAAATAAGCTAGATACACATATTGATAAATTAAAATTTCATATATACTTATTTATTTACGGATGAAAATGAAATATTTATAATATAGATTAGATAAATTGTAATGTTGTTTTGTTAAACAGAGAGAAATCCTGGATTTCTGGTAAAAATAAAGATACCCTTCACTAGAATGCTGGGCTAGTGAAGTAAATTGTTAACAGCAAGCAATATATTGTTGAATAAAAAAAAATGAAAATAACTTTGGATAAAATTCCTGCTTTTGATGTCTAAGTTGGTATGGTGTCTTTATATAGAACATAAGGCCGGGATTCACACAATTTGTTCCTCATAGTAGAGATGGGGAAATGTGGAAAGGTCCCATAGATTGCGTAACATTGGTTTGTATAGGTTTTTTTTAAATGTGATAACTGTTATTTAAGACATTATTGCATATTTTGTTTTATAATTAAAAAGAATTCACATCTAATATTACTGGACTAACATTCAAAGATCTGATTCATTGCAACAGCATATAAAATCATATCCTATGAAATCTAAAATCTCTTCAAAGCAGCAATTTTTAAACAGTGCGAAGCAACATTTGGAGACATTAATTCATCATGTGCGAATCGCATGTTTTTACAAAATAAATTGGTGAACATAATATGTTTAGAAAACTAGAAATATAACATTTTAATAAAATGAATACCAAACAATTTTATAGGAACATCCATCATCAAATCAGGTAAACTTTACTCTGAGGAATTGCAACCTAAGACAATAATATTATGGGGAACCTTAAAACTTATACAAACGCATGTAATCGTTAAAAAAATACAAACTATAAAATGTTCATGTTCAGTTTTAAAAACAGAAGTCTTTAAAAAAAATTAAAAAATCAAAAATTACCATACATGTATAATTAAATCAACAATTTTGTATGACAAATAAATAAGACAATTTTTGATAAAAAAAAATAAATGCTCTGGCCATCATATGGCTCTTATAGTAGCAGGTTTAGAATTGATGTATTACTTTTATTTTCTATAAAATTGAGAGTGGAAAGGTGTCAAAGTGACAACATCCCGACCATAGAGCAGAAAACGGGCGAAGGCCACCAATGAGTCTTCAATATAGCGAGAAACTGCCGCACCCGGAGGCGTCCTTCAGCTGACCCCTTAACAAATATGTATAATGCACATTTCTTTCATTTAAAAGTTTAATTCAGTATACCCACTCAAGATTAACAGTTTGTGAAAACAACACAATTATCTTTGTTCTCGTTTAATTTATTATTCTGATCATCATAAACTTCCAATTTTTTCTCCAAACGACTGCTTTCTTGAATTATACAGTTTTTTGTTCATGTTATTTTCCACTTTGTTTTGTTAGCTTTCTTCATATATAATGTCATCTCTTGCGATTCTTTAGTCTTCTATAAAACACATAAAAATAATCAATTTGTTTGTGTGATTTTTTTTTATTAGTAATTAGTGGATTTGAACTCGCTGCCAGTACTGCGAGTACTCTCTGATCAGTAATTAGTTTCTTTTTGTTGTTGGGATATACAAGTACCTGACCATGTGGTTATGTAAGATGTATTTCTATTTGTACCTATTTGATGAGTTCAGCCATTTTCATCTGATTTTTAGGCAGTTTATCTGCCTTATGCGAGCACCCTAGATTTGTGTTCTACCGAATAAATGCTGAAATACGTGCCATTGTTATTATCTAGCTGAATAAAATTGAGAAAGGAAATGGGGAATGTGTAAAAGCGACAACAACCCGACCATAGAGCATACAACAGCCGAAGGCCAAAATGGGTCTTCAATACAGAAAATCGCCGACAAATAATGTGTAAATTCGAGTAAAATCGTATCTGTCTGACAAAAACAACATTGGAAACAAAATGGATGCCAATTACATGTGGGATCCGATTCCGAAAGCGGATAAGAGTAATTTCGGATTTTGCGATCAACTAAAAAAATTCCATACAGGTGACAAAATACATCTATGCATGATAAATAAACATAAACACTAGAATTGAAAACCAAAAGATATATGTTAAAGAAAGAAAAAGCAGACAATATTTTGAACAGAAACTCAAAATTACTTTTTGACAAATTTTAATGTCAAAATCCAATAGAATGTGACAGCTGGGAACAGTATATCTAACAATAAATATGTTTCTGGTGACAGTATAAATTTTTGTTATCAGTGATAAATGTTGATAATGCATGTGAGATGCTTTTAAAGTCTAAACATATTCCTGCAATTTCAATGGGTTTTTTTTTCTCTCAATTTTGAAGGGTCATTTAAAATAGCTGGAAGTTTCTTACTTTATTTTCACAAATAGTGCAACTAGATTATATGATACCTGAATGTAAGCAAATCATATGACATATAGGAAGAGTCCTTTGGGTCACTCTACCCCCTCCTGTTTGATAACTTTGAAACGGATGAGATCCCCACCCCTCAAACATATACATTAATGTACTAGACTATATAACTTAAACAATGAAATATAGGGGAAGTCCCTCTCCTCCTGTTTTAGAGCTTGGAAACAATCCAGATCCCCACCCCTAAACCATATATATTCATATATGAGACAATATATAAAACCAAATGAAATGCTGGGGGAGTCCCTAGGGTCACCCCACCCCTTCTATTTGTGAACTTTAAAAAGGTCAAGATCCCCACCCCTAAACCATATATATTCATGTATGGGACAATATAGTAAATCAAATGTAATATAAGGGAAGTCCCCGCAGTCACCCACCCCTTCTTTTTGAGAACTTGGAAACGGTCGAGATCCCCACCCCTTACCATATACATTCTTGTATGGGACAATACATAACAAATCATATGAGAGGGGGGATAGGACCTTTATCGGGACTCCGGGATCGGGTGTTTTTAAGCTCGGGATTTCGGGATCAGGGAATTCTTTTTTCGAATTTCGGGACATCGGGATTTCGTGTTTCTAAGCCTAGAATTTCGGGATCTGGTGTTTTTAAGCCCGGGATTTCGGGATCAGGAACCCTCCTACCCTCTCTCATATGAAATATTGGTGGAGACTCCGAGTTCATGGGGCTACTCTACCCCTTCCTGTTTGAGAATTTAAAAACGGTCGAGACCCCCAACCATAAACCATATATATTCATGTATGGAACAATATATAACAAATCAAATGAATTATAAAGGGAGTCCCTAGGGTCACTGTATACCCTCCTGTTTGAGAACTTGGAATCAATCTAGATCCTCACTCTTTAACCATATATATATATATATTTACTCATGTATGGGACTATAACAAACCAAATTAAATATGGGGGAGTCCCTGTGGTCACCCCAACTCTCCTGTTTAAGAATTTGGAAACAGTTGAAATCCCCACCTCTAAATCAAATGAAATATAGGGGAGTCGCTGCGGTCATCCCACCCCTCCTGTTTGTGAACATGGAAACAGTCGAGATTCCCACCTTTTAATTAAACCATATATTTTCATGTATCGGACAAAAGAACTAATCAAATCAAATATAGGTAGAGTCCTTAGGATCAACCTAACCCCTTCTGTTTGATAAATTGGAAACAGATGAGATCCCCTACCTCATTCATATATATTCATGTATTTGACAATATAACAAAACAAAGGAAATATAGGGGAAGTCACTGGGATCACCCCATCCCCTCCTGTTTAACAAACCTGATAACGGTTGAGATCCCCACCACTAAACCATATATATTCATGTATGGGACAATGAAAAAAAATCAAATGAAATATAGGGGTAGTCCCTAGGGTCACCCCACCTCTCTTGTGTGTGTTTTGAGAACTTGTAAAAGATTGAGATACCAACCCATAAACCATATTCATTCCTGTTTGTCATTTCTAAAAGATTGAACGACATTCAAGGTCAATCTCATAGGCGTCACATATGCATATCACTTTGCTAAACTTAACCAATGTGTACTAGACTTTGCCCAATGTCAGGCTACCATGGGAATGAATAATTATGGTAGCTTTATTTGGGAGACTACGTAACAGCATTATATTACAATTATTTCTTGTTTATTATTAAATTTTATTGATGGAAAAAAATGAGTAGGTTTAAAGAATTTACCTTAATTATATTTGGAATTATATCTGGTCCTATAAAAAATTTCATTTTGATATGGCTCATTTTTAAGAAAACATATCTTTCAAGCCCAAGAATGTTTGACCAACTGTTTTATAATTACCTTCCATTTTATTCCAAAACTTAGACATCATGGATTTAGGGTGAAGGTGGGGGTCATTTACATTTACTATGGGAAGGTCAGTTAGACCCCACCTTTGATCCCTGTAGTTGTAAACATTTATCTGATTTGGGTCTGATAACTTTTGTACTGTAGAAGACAATCTCAGTTTTCTTTCAAGGGAAGCAAGTCCATTCATACTTAAACAAGCTTGTACTATAGTTAACTTGAACTACTAACAGTCAACTAATACCAACGTTAACTATCAACTAGAACAACTGCAATCATTGCGAACTTGTACCACTGCAGACTCATGACCATGAAAAAAATATACTTGATATATGTGTTGCTTTTGAAAACCTTGATAAAATATGAATTATTTGCCTTTATGGTTAATTCATTAAATGAACATAAATGTACAATATACATGATATATGAATGTTTAATGTTTGTTCTATTTTTTTTTAAATAAAAAAAATTTGAAGCAACATTGCCACAGTTTTCATAATTATGTTTGCCTTGGTTTTTGGTTAACTGCCTACAGAGCGCTTACAGTTCTTTGATTATAACTGTTCTTATTGGTGTACTGTTCTGTTACACAACGTCCAGATAAGGTGAAGGGTTGAGATCCCGCTGCCAAGTATAACCCCGCCACATTCCGCATGTGTGTGCCTGTCCCAAGTCAGTGGTTGTCGTTGCGTTAAATATTTGTTTTAGTTCATTTTTTATACTTAAATTAGGCCATAAGTTTTCTCGTTTGAATTGATATTCATTTGTCATTTTGGGGCCTTTTATAACTGGCTATGTTGTATTGACTTTGCTCATTGTTGAAAGCCGAACGGTGACACATAGATGTGAATTTCAGAGCCATTTGGTCTCTTGTGGAGAGTTGTCTCATTGGCAATCATACCACTTCTTTATTTTTATAATAATCATTTGACACTTTAAGAAAAATACATTTAATGCAAGGCTGACAGTATATATATTATATGGCCTTCCAAATACCGTTTCGATTCCTAACAATTATTGTCGAAATCCGGATCTGGTGTACAAATGTTCTGCACCTCATAATTGTGTATAACATCTTTGCCGCAAGTTTATTGTTATCTGTTTAGTATTCAATTAATATAAAGATCCATTTCAATACATCTTGTGATCAATTTATTTGGCAATTGCCAATGGCAGTCAGCAGGGTTTAAGAGCACCAGTTGTTCGACCTTTTAGTCAATGTATTTTGTTAAGATAAAAAAGATATTTTTATACGTGTGCATGTTACAAATTTCGTTGTAGAGGGGTCTAAATACAGCACAAACAACATTTTCCAAAGAAAGGGATCACGCTACGTCAAAGCTATATCAGCAAGACAACGACCGCTTCATAAATAATTGACATGTCGTAATGAAAAGGCAATAACCAAATAACCTACATATTTATAATATTGATATATTATTATAACATAGTTGTAAATCGAATTTCGTTTAATTTCTTTCTGATTTTTGTAGGTGAACTCCTTTTTATGCATTTCGCTGGGTTTGTATGTTTGACTGGTGATTTTAAGGGGAGATAACCACTTGCACAAATTGACAAAAAAACACCGCTTCATATTGAAAATAACTTGACGTTTGCGTATTCAGCATTTTCTTGCCGAGATATTCATATCGAGTGTTTGTCTTAATGAGATGCTTTATTAAATTTAAATTCAGGCCATCATTATTAGTCTCTTCAAAGTTATTAAGATTTTTCGATCGGGAGACTTGACAACTTTTACACAAACTTCAAGTTTGGGGATAAAATAAAGAATGAATGACTTTGATTTGATGTGTAATTTTTTACGAGTGAAAACTATGTATATTCAAGATTATTTGGATCAATAAGTTTTTATTACGACAGTGGTATTTAGCGAGTAACAATGAGGTTTGTCTCATCCGTAGTTTAACTAAATTTTCACGGTCACGTCACTCTATTGTTGCTGATAGACTTGGGGCAAACCATTACCTGCTTTCAAACTGTGTCAGCCAATCAGAAGACCCGCTACATCCAAAATTGAATTATCAAAAAATGAACACGTGTTGGACATTTTTAAAAATGACACACTTTGACGCTGTTTGACAACGAGACATGTTTTGCAGTATAGTGACGTCATGTAGACACGTTTTGGGGAATCGGACGC
Organism: Mytilus galloprovincialis; assembly: GCF_965363235.1. NCBI lineage: Eukaryota > Metazoa > Mollusca > Bivalvia > Mytilida > Mytilidae > Mytilus > Mytilus galloprovincialis. The sequence continues at coordinate 5,064,667 of NC_134844.1, forward strand.
GTTTGGGGGGAAGGGTACGTTTCTGAATAAGTGTAACTCTCCCAAACGTGTTCATCCCCCTAACGTGTCCGGTACATCCAAACATGTCTATTCTCCCAAAACGTTTCCGTAATATTCAGTATTCCCCAAATGTGTCCAATTCTATTACCGCCAAACGTGTCCGATTATTGTTATTCACCAAAACGTGTCCACTATTTCACGCCAGAACGTCTCTCGTCTTTTAGCGTTATATACTCAGTTCTAAAATTAAATCAATAACGTTTACGGGTATTCTATAATGGAAGACACAGTTGATGAAGTTGTCATTTATTAGCATCATGTGGTTTGATCAATGCCGGTTATTAATGATTATCGTAGTTGTAAATTCGATCTGTTACATATAAATTAACTTTTGACTGTATTGGCCTATTGACCAGTTGTAAGTATTTCATGCTCATTTAGAGCGAACATACAAATAATGTTTGTACAATTGAATTTATCGTTTACTATGTAAATTATTTTCTACTAAAAAAACTCCTGTGATGCATTTATATTAATCCGGTTATTGCACGGCGGGTTTTTAGCAGAATTTTCGTCCCCTTCTCAACTGTCAGTCAAGTATTTTAAAAGCTCTTCAAATCATAAACTATATTGTAGTTACCAGGTGTTTTAAAATAAATTGTAAGTATCGAGCATCACTTAAGACACACAAACAAGGTACAAATTCCAAATATTTCATGCATTATTTGAACAATATTTGTTAGCAATAAATAAATTATACATGTTTTGCAGTTCAGTGACGTAATGTAGACACGTTTGGGGGAATCGGTCGTGTTTTAGGGGAAGGACATGTTTCTTAGTGTTACATATATATTAAAAAAAAAAGGAAGATGTGGTGTGAGTGCCAATGAGCCAACTCTCCATCTAAATAACAATTTATAAAAGTAAACCATTATACACTAGTAGCCAGATTTAAGTCTGAAACGGTCATTTTGATCTGATCAAGTCTTAATCGACTTAATTTACTGATAGGGAAAAACGTTAAGACCTGTTGACACTCAGACTCTGTTCAGATATATCTTCTTAAGTCGGATCAGTTTTGTCAAGATAAACAAGACAGATTCTTCTAGCATTCAAATAAAACTAAACGTAAAAAACATGTTTAGTTTCTGTAAGATCGTGTTCAGTCGTGTAAAGATTTGAAGTATTTTGAATACAACGGGCGACACTTTATCGGTTTTTTTTTATCAAGGGTTACTCCCCCTTTATGAATAAAATCTCTATAGTTTGGACGGTATTCTTTTGTGTTCTTTTAAAATGTCTGTATATCTGTTTCATTAAATTAAATATGCAAACTTTAAAATAAATTAATTTTTTCCCGATAGAATTTTTAACATTTAATTGGTTATATATATATAAGAAAAGGTTAATAAAAACCTTGCAGTCTTAAGAGGTCCTGTATGTTTGCATTCCGCCTCTAAAGATATAACGATCAGTAATATATCTCAAAGATGTTCTTTAACATTTTTTGTTTCTGATGTAAAATAATAGTTCTTTTCTATATTTGGTCAAGAAACGTATATTTTAAGTATATAATTTACTTTATATTTTAAACTTTTATATAGATGACAGATGCCTGGAGAAAGCTATTTAATAAAAGGATTATCTAAGCAGTCAACCGAAACGGATGGTCATAAACTAACTAAATAATTACCCATTCGTGGACGTTAAATGAATGAAGTTCCATGTTTTATCTTTTATATAAGGTTAAACCGGGTTAAATTATTACATTTACAAATAAAACAATATAAGCATATTTCGAAAATGTAGTTGTCGGTTTATAATGACCATTATATACATATAAAGACCGATGACATGACTCTCTTTAACGCTAGAGCCTTTCATCTTTATTAACTTGACATGACTGAACAGACTGACTACAACATATCTAAACAGCATCTTAAAATCTAAAAAGTCATAACGGTTTTTCATAGCGATAAATTAAGTCGATCAAGACTTGATCAGACAAAAATGACCGTTTCAGACTTTAATCTGGCTACTAGTGATAGGTCAATGAACGGCCTTCAACACGGAGTCGTGGCTCACACCAAAAAACAAGCCAAGCAGGGCCAAAAAATTACTAGTGCAAACCCATTCAAAATTCTAGATTCTACTGACGAAGAAAGGTAACACTAGACCACCAGAAGCTGACTTGTGTTCAATGTAGATGACGAGAGGTTTAGAGCACTTGACATAGTGCATACAGTGTTGTCAAGATATCCCAATATCATGAATTCAGATCCCAGCGAGGGAAGAACAAAAGTTAGTTTCAGCAAATTTAACACTGTTGTGCTAATATTTAGAGTATTTATGTATATATTATTATTGAAATTTAAAATTCACAGACTACATTTCACATCAAATTCGTTAGAATATTAACACTAGCGCTTACAGGTAGCAATACACAGTTAGGAAAAAAACTTAAAATTGACACTCATAATTTTTAAAACTCCCTCTTTCTCTTCTCTTCTAACAAATAAGGCTTCATGTTTATGTTATGCTTGTGTATATTTATAGAGAAAGAATTTTCCATAGATATGATTTCTTATGGCTATAATAAAATCTCGCTTTGGTGTAGCCATGTCCTCAATCTGCAATCATTTGATAAAAAATATTGTAAAAAGGGGGTTATTATGTCAAAAAAGTCTCCAAAATTTAATCTTAAGAAATGTTTCAATCAATTACAGTGATATCTTTCCTGAAACCATAGACATATATCTATTAAGAGGTGAAAAAAAAACATCACACGCATATCTGCTCGTTTTTCATTAAAATTGAATTGAAAAGATCGGACGTCAAATCTTTGTTGATAATTTATGGCGGTACGGATATGACAATACGGACTGTCAAACAGAAACATGGCCTATATAACGTCACTACCGTTGGTTACGTTCGTGACGTTAAATAAAAGGTACGGGGAGATAAATCAAACAGGTTTACGAAGATCAGTTTAATTTTGGCTAACAGTCCTATATAAAGTGTGCTTCCTTTTTCAATCTTATTTATTAATTACATACGTTCATTGTATAGAACGGAAATATGGTAAATTTTCAACTACTGCAATATTCGCTCACATCTTTTATTTTTGTTGTATGATCTCGTATATGTTGTCTGTGCTGTATTCATAAATTAATTAGTTACGCCCTTTTCAACTGATTTTTATAGTTTGTTCATATTATGTATATGCTGTGTACCCTTACCTAGCTGTTCCATGTAAGGGGAAAGGTTAAGTGCCAGCTAACATGTTTAACCATTCCTAGTCAGGAGCCTGTAAGTCAGTTTTTGTAGTTTGTTTCTGTGTATTATACTTGTATTTCATTCATTTGGTTCACATACATCAGGCCGTTAGTTTTATCCTTTGGATTGTTTTACTTGTCATTCAAAGGCTTTTTATAGCTGACCATGCGGGATGGGTTTTTTTTAACTTTTACGGCGACCAATATTTGCTTAATTATATGTCATTTGGTATCTGGTTGAGAGTTGTTTCATTAGCCGTTGTACCACACCATGTTCTTCTTATATTAGTATATAACAGGGAAACAGCGACATAGCGGTCACAATAATTTCAGCACAATTGAATATCGAAATACCTTAGGTCTATAAATAAAGGCAACAGTAGTATACCGCTGTTCAAACTCATAAATCCATGGACAAAAAACAAAATCGAGGTAACAAACTAAAACTGAGGGAAACGCATTAAATATAAGAGGAGAACAACGACACAACACTACAATGTAACACACACAGAAACGGACCAAGCATCAGACAAAATCTCACGAGAATAACAAATATATCATCAAAACAAAAGACAAGTACCGTGACACGTCTTATCGCAATGTGAATTTACACTCAAAAATAAGAGGAAACAAACGACGCAACGTTAAAATGTAACACACACAGAAACGAACTATAGTATAACAATGGCCATATTCCTGACTTGGTACAGGACATTTTTAAAGAAAAAAATAGCGGGTTGAACCTGGTTTTGTGGCATGCCAAACCTCCCCTTTTATAGCCATGTGAAATATAACATTAAAATGACAACTCAACACCACAGGACTACAATATAAATAAATTGGAGAATACAATTGACAAAGAAACACACGAATAACAGCCAACAAAAGGCAACAAGTTGAATATTTTAATACGCCAGAACAGTAAACCAGACATTATTATATATTTTGATATACGCACAAGTAACTGACATATTATATAATTAAAGCCTCCGTCACACCCTACCGGATAGCACGATCGGACGACTAATGGATGAAAATAAAAGTTGTCCGTTGACAAAATTGTTATCCGTTGGGGGTCCGTTGATGTACTGACCGAATAAAACGGACGTGTAACGAATGCATAATGGACACACAGCGGATATGCAACGTACGAGTAACGGAAACGTACCGGGCAGAACGGATGTCGAATGTACATTCAACGGACGAGTACCGCATAAAACGGACACCTAACGGATGAACAAGATATACGAAAAAATAAAGGCGACAATAATACATGTAAATCGCATAAATATTCAAAATGTTTCTGTTTGACTGGTTTTGGTTTGTTCTTTAAAATGCCGCCAAAGATCAGTGTCTGGCCTGAATAAGAGCTGCTTGATTGAAGACGTGCCCTTACTCTAAGATCGATTATGAATAATAAGAATTAATGAACCTTAAGAAATCTGACATACCAATTATTGGCATTTCTGACGCGAAATTTTCAATTGGCATTTATCCGTTTCATATCCGTTCATCATCCGTTTTATCACTTACATGTCCGGTAGAAGTCCGTTTCTCATTCGTTCAGCATCCGTTTTATCCGTTAAACGGCCGGTAGAAGTCCGTTGGTGAATTTATCTTCCAGACCTCCAACGGATTTATAACGGACACGTAACGGATACAAAACGGAAACGAAACGGACGAGTACCGTAAATAACTGACGCCTACCAGACGTTCAACAGACTTTACATTCTTTGGGCGTCCGTTCAAAGTTTTGAACATGCTAAAAAATTTCCACCGGACAGAACGAAAAGGCAGAAAAAATATTACAGTCATTTCTTATAATTTAGTTTTTAATTCCATTTCAAACCGGAGTAAATTATGAAAAAACGTTGATGACATCACGGTCAATAGACAAAATTATGTATACGGGCTGATAAACAAAACGACGTCAGCCAATCAGAAGACACGTTACATCCAAAATTCAATTATTCTGATATAACGCCAAACGACTTAATGTAAAAAGACATAAACACATTGATTTATTCATAGTTAGATTAAAAAAACAGTTCCATTAAACACTATTCGCACTTACAGTTTGATTTACAGAACTGCCTCTTGATTTCAACAAATAGATGTTTTGACGTCTCCAATAATTGCTAAAAAAAACGAAAAAAGCTCATTCAGATCATGATATGTTATAAAAAAGAGGGTCGAGGTACGAAAGTTAAAAAACCATAACAACATTGGCAACACCAATTCAAGCAAACAACGACAAGACAAACATCAAACAATTGAAATCATTAACATTTAGATGTGTCAGGCCTTTATACATGTATACGGTATTGGCTTTGCAAATTTTTGATGGTCGTACGGTTACCTTTCTAGTTGCTTATTACTACGTGATTTGGTCTCTGGTGTATAGTTTTCTTATTGGCATCGTCATGTTTTAAAATAACAATCTACCACACAGAAAATAAATATAACCCTACCAAAGAAACAAACAAACATACTATAAAAGAAGGTGCTTTGTATGTATGTATTTTTTTTTAAACTTCATTTCACAATATTATTATCAGAGTATGTCGCTCTTTTTTTAGTTATTACTTTGTATTTCATCGCGTAGTAAAATGTCCAATATTGACAATAATATCTTTCTCTAAATTCAATCTGAAATTCTGCAGCATTCCTTCTTGTTTATATTACCAATATGAATGATTTTTTTTTAAAGTCGACCATTTAAAAAGCAATGGCTTACATAAACAGCAGGTTAATCTTGGTATGTTTATAAAGATAAAAAGATGTGGTATGATTGCCAATGAGACGGCTCGCCGAGCATTTTAAATATTTAAAATGTAACTGTCGAGAGTGGATAAATATCGTATTACACGAGATTTGGTGGTGGAATCTATTTCTCTAATGATTTCCAAACAATACGCGTGCAAAATTATTCCTTCTTATCTGCAAAAGATGTGTTATTTCTATGTGTGGTCATCAGACATGATCGCCTTTTTTCATGCCGTCACGATAGGAAATTTAGAGGAAAACAAAAAAAATAGATGTCATAATCGGATTTCAACCAATGAAGAACTAAGATCAAATGAACCACACGTTGATTAATTATTTTACAATGGGTACTGAAAGGGATAAATTGACGAAGAATTAGAGGGAAAAAAAGGATCCATAATCACAACTGCAGAACAATTTTAGCTTGCAAACTAATGGCTTGATGTATGTCCAAATTATTAAACGAAAAAACATTTAAGCAAAATACAACACATACTGAATTACAAGACTCCTGACTTGGGACAACCATATATAATCTGGCGGGGTTAAACATGCTTACTGGTACAAAACCCTCTCACTAATCTAGAACAGTAGTGTATAAGTTCAACATAAGAACAAACTATAAAAATCAATTTGAAAAGTGTTTAACTCAACAGATCGATACACAACTAAAAAACATAAGCAAATAAAAAAGCACCTAGAAAAATCGAAACAAACCGGACGTTAAAGGGAATTTATACAACCCCGAAACAAAAACGATATATGAATGACACAGACAGACAGTAAAATATTACGATGAATTGTAAGTAATCCCTCAAGGTTTTTTTCTAAATAAAATATAAAACAACGGTAACAAGACTGAATAAATGCGTCAAAATGTTAAACTATAGAATGCATATTGGTTATTGAAACATGATTAAAATAAACCAGAACAGATCGAGCTTATATAAGAACAAATATATATTAAATTTAATCATTTCAGAGGCAATGACTCTTATGATTTATTATCTTATTGTCTCATATCGAATGTACAATTCATTCATCCTAACATTCCAAACTTTTAACACAAGTTCAAAGTACAGTATCAAGTTGATAAAATATGATGCAATAGCCACTTGGATGATTTAAACCTTCGACGTATTTTGATGGATGAGGAATATAAAACATTGCATATACTTGGCTTATAGTATAGACACTCCCCATGATTGATTGATGTTTTTAATTTAGTTTGTGGTGGGATAGCTGTCTCATGAATATACTTTTTCTTTATATATCAATACCAAGCTATACATACATGTTTCGTCTTCTGTATCAGGATTAATATTTACCATCGGATCTGTGGAAAAAATTGAAAATAACACTTAATAAATTTTATGAGTCCGAAGCACTTTTGTGAATCTAATTTCATCAACAATTTCTAAATCCAACAACATGAAACACAAGTATGTTATAAGGAAGTACTCACAACTGTTTATGAACAGTTATGAATAATAATGAATCAGATTTTTTAAATTAATTAATTACCTGAGGGTTGCATGTGCCTTGCAGAACAAATAAATTATCTGTAGAGAGTTGAAAATGCATGTATCCAGTCATGGCGCTCACAAGTATGTTTAAACCCTCTACATTACATATATGCCTATTCCAAATCAGGCTTCTGTAGTTCAGTGGTTGTCGTTGTTTCGCGGGGCTATTAATTTCCTCAATCGAATTGTTTTGTTATTTTCATGTCGGGCCTTTATTTCCGACTAAAAGGTTTTAGTTGTCTCATTTTCGAATTCCGTAAGATTGCCTATACATTTGCTAATGTCCAATTCATTGGAACTTTAATTGATCGATGTATCATTTGCCCTCATACTACATCTTGGTCTTTTTTCATGTCAGCACGTCAGTGTTGATATGTCTGTCAATTATATGGTCATTTTTATAAATTTACTGTTTGCAAAAGTATGAATTATTCATATCCCAGGCATAGTTTACCTTAGCGGTATTTTGGCACAACTTTTTGGAATTTAGGATCATCAATGCTCTTCAACTTTGTACTTGTACGGCTTCTAACTATTTTAATCTGAGCGTCTCTGATAAATCTTATGTAGACGAAACGCACGTCTGGTGTATTAATTATCAGTCTGGTACCTTTGATAACTATATAATGGATTATTCGAAATACTAAGGATATTCTTATCCCAGGTATATAATACCTTAGCCGTATTTTTGAACAACTTTTAGGAATTTTGGGTTCTTAATGCTCTTCAACTTTATACTTGTTTTGCTTCTACGTTTTTCAATCTGAGCGTCACTGATGAGTCTTATGTAGACAAAACGAGCAAGACGCGTATAAAATTAAAAGCCTTTGATAACTATATTTATATATCTGATGAACGTTTTGTTTTTATATTTGAGACAAGTTCTAAGCTTGCAATCGGAATGTGTTGCAGATAAATACCAGTATCAACTCGCTGTTCTGGCTTTTATTCTTTTAATTGTTGTGTTTTGTGTATTGATGTTTTTCTGTTTATTATTTTCCTTTTCGGACATGGTGTTGTCAGATAAGGTTGAATGTCCCTCTTGCATTTTCGCGTCTCTTTTATGAAATGATTTTATTGCAATTCCAATTACTCACCAACATTTGATAAGAAAAGCAAGGAAACAACAAACTCAAAAACTAGTCCATATGCAATGAAGACCACTATTGCTGTAAAAATAGAACGTTTTCCATAGCTTTATTAAACAAACTACCTAATACATTATAATCATGATTCGTTACTGGTCATGCATTTAGACATGTTTGATAAAATGGAACAAATGAAATTCTCGCTTAAATTTAACGTGTTGCATTGTTGTTTTAAATAACCTGTCAGTGAAACAATAAAGCGTCGAAAAATTACCCTTGGTACACGCATACAACACACAAATAAGGTACAAAGTGATGTCAACTGTTGTGGCAACATGACATACATTAATTTAGCTGATATCGCTTACGGTTTATGTTAGTCCAATAGTCTAAAGTTTATATTCTTTAAATTCCAGCATACACAATTTCTAATCACAATTTATCGATAATGCATGTTTAAGGTTTTCTTGTCGTGGAACACACCAAGAGGTGTCAGGATTTATCAAATAAAAGACCGACCGTAGGAAATAACAAAAAGATAATGGGATAAAATATGCATTCTCTGACTTATACTCCGTCAAAAAATATTATTGTCTACAAAATTTTTCAGAATTAACATCCTTTATTTCCAACCACACTTAAGTGAAATATTCCTTTCTAATGCGTTCAGGTTTTAATGGGATATTGAGAATGTACAAAAAAACCTCACAAATAATCAAGATATAAACCTAAGACATAATTATCCAGACACAATACAAATATTACTGAAACTGAACGAGGTAAGACACTAATAATTTTTTACTACCTGATAACGGTGTATGAAAAACTCAAATTTTTCAACAATTTTAATCGAATCGATTGAAATATTTAAAATAATAATCTTTAAAAGGCAATACAATTTTAACAGATAATCAGGATTTAATTATTACCACACCCAAACCCGTGGATGATATTCAACAGAGTATAAGAATATTTTATTAGTGTAACAATTATGCTTACATTCAAAAAATCAAAGCGCTGTAAGCACTGTAGGCAGTTAACCAAAAACCAAGGCAAACATAATTATGAAAACTATGGCAATATAAAAAAGAAGATTTGGAATGATTGCTAATGAGACAACTATCCACAAAAGACCAAAATGACACAGACATTAACAACTATAGGTCACTGTACGGCCTTCAACAATGAGCAAAGCCCATATCGCATAGTCAGCTATAAATGGCCCCGATAAGACACTGTAAAACAATTCAAACGAGAAAACTAACGGCCTTATTTATGTAAACAAAAATGAACGAAAAACAAATATGTAACACATAAACAAAACGACAACCACTGAATTACAGGCAATGTTGCTTCAAACTTTTTTTTTAAGATTTAAAAGAACAAACATTAAACATTCATATATTATTGTACATTTATGTTTATTTAATGAACTAATCATTAAGGCTAATAATTCATATTTCAACAAGATTTTCAATAGCAACGTATATATCAAGTATATTTTTTTTCATGGTCATGAGTCTCGAGTCAGCAGTGGTACAAATTCGCAATGATTGCAGTTCTTCTAGTTGATCGTAATTGTTCGTATTAGTTGACTGTTAGTATTTCAAGTTGAATTTAGTACGAGCTTGTAAAAGTATGAATGGACTTGCTTCCCTAGAAAGAAATATTAGTTTGTGTTCTACAGTACAAAAGTTATGAGACACAAATCAGACAAATTTTTACTACTACAGGGATCAGAAGTGAGGTCTGATTGACCTGTCCATAATAAATGTAAATGACTCCCACCTTCAGCCCAAGTCCATGATGTCTAAGTTTGGAATAAAATGACAGGTGTTAGGTCTAGCAATGTGATATGCATATGTGACGCCTATGAGATTGACCTTGTATGTCATTCAATCTTTTTGAAACGACAAACAGGAATGAATATGGTTTAGGAGTTGGTATCTCAATCTTTTACAAGTTCTCAAAACACACACATGAGGTTGTGAGTGACCCTAGGGACTACCCCTATTTTTCATTTGATTTTTTTTATATTGTCCCATACATGAATATATATGGTTTAGGGGTGGGGGACTTCAGTGACTTCCCCTATATTTCGTTTGAGTTGTTATATTGTCCAATACATGAATATATATGGTTGAGGGGTGGGGATGGATCTCATCTGTTTCCAAGTTATCAAACAGGATTGGGTAGGGTGACCCTTAGGACTCTCCCTATATTTCATTTGATTTGTTCTTTTATCCCATACATGAAAATATATGGTTTAATTAAAGGTTAGGATCTCGACTGTTTCCAAGTTCTCAAACAACAGGAGGGGTGGTGTGACCGCAGGAACTTCCCCTATATTTTATTTGATTTGTTATTTAGTCCCATACATGAATATATAATGTTACGTGGTGAGGATCTCGACTGTTTCCAAGTTCTCAAACATGAGGGTCAGTGACCCTAGGGACTCCCCCTATATTTCATTTGATTTATTATATTGTCCCATACATGAATATATATGGTTTAGGGTGGGGATCTCGACTTTTTCAAAGTTCCCAAACAGGAGTGGTGGGGTGACCTCAGGGACTCCCCCTGTATTTCATTTGATTGGTTATATTGTCCCATACATGAATAAATATGGTTGACGGGTGAGGGTCTCAACTGTTTCCAAGTTCTGAAGCAGGAGGTGGTGGGTGACCCTAGGGATTTCACCTATATTTCATTTGATTAGTTATATAGTCCCATACATGAATGTATATATATGGTTGAGAGGTGGGGATCTCATCCGTTTCAAAGTTATCAAACAGGAGGGGGTAGAGTGCCCAAAAGGACTCCACATACATATATTTTGCTTACACTCATGTATCATATAATCTAGTTGCACTATATGTGTAAAATAAAAAACTTCCAGCTATTTTAACTGACCCATCAAAATTGAGGAAAAAAATACCCATTTAGTAATATATTTACACTTTAAAAACATCTAACTTGCTTTACCAACATTTATTACTGATAAAGAAAATTTATACTGTCACCAGGACCATATATATTGTTAGATATACTGTTCCCAGCTGCCACAAAGACTCACATTATATTGGATTTTGACATTAAAATTTGTCAAAAAGTAATTTTGAGTTTCCTATGAATTCCTATGAATCTTCAGAACGCTTGCACTGTTGCACCATTATATTCTGCTCTACTTCATCATCATATTATTTAATTGTACGTTTCTAGGGTTACACTAATGACTGGACCGAATGACAGGACCAAATGAAAAATGCTAATAACTTTTTCATTTCTCAAAGAATTGATCTCAAATTTGAAATATAGTAAGTTTTCACATTTTCAGTACATAATATTTTCTGTTTTTTCATTCTTTTACATATATCTTTTGGTTTTCAATTCTAGTGTTTATATTTATTTACCATGCAAAGATGTATTTTTCATCTGTCTGATTTTTTTAAAAGTTCAAAGATCGCCAAAACCCATAATTACCCATATCCGCTTCCGGAATCGGAACCGATATTAGATTTTACTCGAATTTACACATCATTTGTCGGCGATTTTCTGTATAAAGCTAGCGGTTGAACAAAGTGCACATCGCTGTCATGAATAATAATGCTAAAAACAAGTTTTGAGATCGTTTATTAGATTTTTGTAAAAAGGTTTGCAAAGTTATTTTTTTTATTTCCTCTCAACTCGTGCATGTCGAGCATAGCTACTAGTAACCAAGTCAAAAGTCCGACTGCAAAAGTGGAAGCTCGTCTTATAATTTAAAATTGCCGCCAACAGCATGAACAGTGGAACTTATTTTAAAACTACTGACGTAGTTGACTACGCATTAGAAATTTTCGGCGATTAAACATTTCATCGTTTGTTCTTTGACAGCTTAGCAAAAATCTCAGGGGATAATAAACTACATAAAGATTCCTAATGTGCCCTACTTCCTATGTGCAACTTCAAAACTTTTGGATAAATCGACGATCATTTAAGGTTTTTTTTTATCATTTTTTTGTAATCAAGAATTAAAAGTATGAAAAAACTGTCCAATTAGTTATGAATAACATAACATCCAGCTAGATAATAATAATAGCACATATTTCAGCATTTATTGGGTAGAACACAAATTTAAGGTGCTCGCATGACAGCTTAACTGCCAAAAAATTAAGAACTGACAAATAGAGAGGACGAAATCGTGAAACATATACCACGAAAACGAATATCAATACATGTAGGTCACATTATTTTTTCCTTTTAAGTGTTAATCAAAAGAATATCTGCTGGGACCCCTGGCTTCCAATTTTAGAAGACTAGGTTGATTATCAAAAAATTGGTACATCATGTACCGGAATTATTTTTATGTACATTTCTTCCTTATCCACATCGCCACCTATTTTATGATTTGATACTGTTATATGTTGGTTTATATATAATGCTTGATGTTTTAGTCTATGTTTATAACTACATGTATGTTCCTCTAAGTTATTGCCTGTACGCAAATATTTGAATAAATAAATCCTGCAAGCTACATTATGAATGCTGTAAGTAAAATATATTTATTATTTTAATTTTTTTTAATTTTTTTTAATTTTTTGCTTTGTCCAAAATTCCAAATTTCTGTTATTTTTATTTATTTATTCTTTATATTTTTTTTTATCTATTCATATTTATTGATCATTCTGTATTGATTTTTTTAAATTTTACACACAAATTTGTTAAATCTGATTTTTTAAAAGTGTTATGGAAAGTTTTACTTTGAAATTATTTCACAATATTTTATTTGTTTTCTAAAGTTAAAACGAGGGTCAAATGACGGATTTGTCTTTTCTCTAACGATTAATGAATTTTGAAGAGCAGTATACTACATTTGTCTTTATTTGGTTAAACCTTTCACAGTTTGATCTTTTTTCATCTGAGCATAGTTTTATGTGGTCGTAGCGAGGGTCTGGCGTCTAAAAATATTTTTTAACCTGTTACCTTTTGTCGGCTATTATTCGTTTGTTTCTCTGTCCTATATTTTTCTTCCATTTAGTTATTGTAGCCCTGTCGTGTAATGTTATAATTAATACTGCCATTAAAACGGGAGGTTTGGCATGCCACAAAACCAGGTTCAACCCACCATTTGTTTATAAAATGCCCTGTACCAAGTCAGGAAAATGGCCATTGTTACATTATAGTTCGTTTTTGTGTGTTTTACATTTTGGTGTTGTGTCTCTGTTGTGTTGTCATTCTTTTATGTTTAATGCGTTTCCCTCAGTTTTAGTTTGTAACCCGGATTTTTTTTTCCATATGAATTAATGAATTTTGAACAGCGGTATAATACTGTTGCCTTTATTTGGGAAACCTTTCAAAGTTTTATCTTTAATAAGTAAAATCCCAAATTAGATCTAACAGACTATTGACTACAGACGAAATACATTTTGAAGTAAATGATAGTTTGCATTTTTATCAACATCATCAACATGATCAAGGGAAATAATGACCTCACACAGGTCATTATTTTCTGCCTTGAAGCATATTTCATTGAAACATGGTGTCGTCCGGGTTGATTCTTCAAACGAATGACCTATCATTCTCAAAGAAAATTAACTCCATATAGGTATTAGTTCTTACATACTTTTTACTTTGTGGCCCTGTATACCACCATTCCCCATGTGAAATGATAATTTTTTGAAAAAACATTGAACGACAAATTATTTTATATTTCTTCCAATGTGACGTTTACATTTTATGACGTCAAACACACGAGGTAATGGATGTGGTGTTTAAATTTGATAGAGGCTTTTTGTGCTCTTTTGTTAACTATTTGTTTGTTTTGAGATTGTGACACATAAATTACTGCTGCAGCCATACTTTGTCTATTTTACTTTTTATGTCTGTTTTGTTCACGCATCGTTATAAAAAATGGAATTTGATGCTACTGTCATGCAAGTGAGAGGTTTAACGTTATAAAAGAAGGGTCAATCCACCATTGTCAACATTTTAAAATGCCTGTACCAATTCAGGAATATGACGGTTGTTGTACATTCGTTTGATGTATTTTATCATTTGAATTTGCCATTTGATTAGGGATTTTCCGTTTTGAATTGTCTACGGAGATCAGTATTTGTGTGATTTTAATTTTTATATAACATCAAACTATTTCAAAGTAGTTAATAGTCATACCCTTTATATTTAACCGATATCAAAGCAAAACTAAACGTAATTACGTAGCTGGAAATCCTATTTTTCGGCTGTTTTAGATAATATATAGACAATTGAATATTTTATATCGCAAACAGGAACTGTAAAAGTATAAAAGCTGGTAATGTTTTTTGGCATATATTCATTTCTAATGTAACATACTCTGTTTACTTATAACGTTTAATAGATCTGTAGGATTGTAACGTTTAAGTTACCTATAATTGTAAGACGATTTTGCTATAAAAAAAAAAAGAAACCCACCATGTTGCACATGCAAGCCAAAAAAAAAAATGTAAAACTGCTGTCAAAATCAGAGAAGGGAAAAATATCGTTGGTTATCTAAGATGTTTGACCCCGCAAATTGTGTATGTATATGTTTGTCCTAACTCCGGAGCCTGTAGTTCAATGGTTGTTGTTTGTTTATTTGGTAAATAGTTGTTTTTCGTTCATGATTTGTACATACATAAGCCGTTATTTTCTCGTTTGAATTGGTTTACATTGTCACTTCGAAACCTTTAAAAGCTAACTTAGCGGTATGGCCTTAGCTCATTTTTGAAGGCCGAATGGTTACCTATAGTTGTTACTTTCTATGTCGTTTTAGTCTCTTTTGGATAGCTGTCACATTGGCAATAATAAAGGAAATGATTCAACAAAAGTGACTCCAAAAGTTTTGGTAAATTTTTCAAACCAATTTACTCTACAATTTGTAGAGCATTTCGCAAAGTCTATGTTTCCAGTTTAAAATGACAAATTTTTCGCGTAGATGTACACGGTCTCAAAACATTGTATTATTTTTAAAAATATTTCAATTATTTAGCAGAAAAGAAAACTGGAGGCCCTCAAGAGTATGTATCGCTCACCTGACTCTACCTGGGTTTTTGAAATCATATAAAAAAAGAAAAAATTTGGCTAGAAAGTAGCAACACTTGGCCAGCACCTCATTAGGAAAGGAACATTAATGCTATGTGTGGAACGCATCTATCCAATCGAACTAGAGATAAAGGATACTACAGATACAGTTAAGTCGGCTTCATATCTTGACTTACATCTAGAAATTGACAATGAGGGTCGGTTGAAAACAAAACTTTACGACAAAAGAGATGATTTCAGCTTTCCAATTGTGAACTTTCCATTTCTAAGTAGCAACATTCCAGCAGCACCTGCATACGGGGTATATATCTCCCAATTGATACGATATTCCCGTGCTTGCATTTCCTATCATGATTTTCTTGATAGAGGTTTGCTGCTCACAAGGAAGCTATTAAACCAAGAGTTCCAAATGGTGAAGTTGAAATCATCCCTTCGTAAATTTTACGGACGCCATCACGAGTTGGTTGACCGTTATGGAATAACCGTTTCACAAATGATATCGGATATGTTCCTTACGTCGTTACTACAATCCCCTTTCCTTTCATGAATATGACCTACCGAATTAGACTATTTACCGGATTTGTAATCACTTAAGCAACACGACGGGTGCCACATGTGGAGCAGGATCTGCTTACCCTTCCGGAGCACATGAGATCACCCCTAGTTTTTGGTGGGGTTCGTGTTGTTTATTCTTTAGTTTTCTATGTTGTGTCGTGTGTACTATTGTTTTTCTGTTTGTCTTTTTTATTTTTAGCCATGGCGTTGTCAGTTTGTTTTAGATTTATGAGTTTGACTGTCCCTTTGGTATCTTTCGTCCCTCTTTGGTTTTATTCAATTCAATAGTTCTCTAAAAGATGAAATTTGTATGCATTTCCCGTAGGGTCCTATGTTAAACTAATTCCCCCTAATGGCGGCCATCTTGGACGTTGGATTGGCGACAAAGTAACAACACTTGGTCAGCACCTCATAAGGAACATTCATGTCATGTTTGGTTTCATTTCATTCAAAGGTTCTCTAGAAAAAGATCAAAATGTAAAAAGTTAACGCCGACGACACACGACGACACCGGACAACGCACGACGGACGCCAAGTGATGAGAAAAGCTCACTTGGCCCTTCGGGCCAGGTGAGCTAAAACATGAAAATGTCATTCTAATTTTCTAAGAGAACTTATGAATGAAACCTGCCTGTCTTTTTTCCTGAGTTTGGCAAAGGTTATCTACTATATAAAAAAGAAGATGTGGTATGATTGCCATTGAGACAACTATCCACAAAAGACAAAAATGACACAGACATTAACAACTATAGGTCACCATACGGCCTTCAACAATGTGCAAAGCACATACCGCATGGTCAGCTATAAAATGCCCCGATAAGACAATGTAAAACAATTCAAACGAGAAAACTAACGGCCTTATTTATGTAAAAAAAATGAACGAAAAACAAATATGTAACACACAAACAAACGACAACCACTGAATTACAGGCTCCTGACTTGGGACAGGCACATACATAAATAATGTAGCGGGGTTAAACATGTTAGCGGGATCCCAACCCTCCCCCTAACCTGGGACAGTGGTATAACAGTATGCTAGTTTATTCTGTATATGCTTTGTTTGAAAAGGCATATTTTAAACAATTTTGTATTTGTTTCTTTCATCTTCTTTAACTTCTTATTTGATAAGTCCTTCTTTTTCTCCTTGTCTTGTGCCACTAGTATTATGTAAACGAAATGTTAAATTTCTTTTTGATTATCTACCCCCCTTCTCAACCCGGCATAATTTGTTGTTAAGTCGTATTTGGGACATTTTTGGGGATTTAAGATATATGTATATTGTACTTACACACACAGTTCTTGTTGTTAAACAATCCAAAGGGTATGACAAGCGTCAATAATAGTATCGTTGATAAAGCAAATGATATTCTTTTACAAACTATAAAAAAGTTAAATTAATAAGATGACATCAGAACAAAATAAACTTATAAATGCATTGATAAAATTGATAGAATTCTAAATATGGCATATTGATAGAGGACTCCTGCTATGGATTCAGAAATAAATTAAGAAAATGGACTGATCAAACAGGGTGCAAAGGGTTAAACTCTTCAGCTGTGTTGGGGCAATTTAACTCTTTGTTATTTTGTATTTTGAAAATATTTTTGCTGTTAGCTGTTATTGTCTTAGTCCTTGTTTGCTACTATTGGGCTTTTCGTTTGGTTTTTTTTTTGTTATCTGTTGTTGTGAGAATGTATTTTCTGTAACATATTATTACAAATTGGAATATTAGCTTTCTGAAAGCAAATCGTAGTTAGAAATTGAAGATCTTTACACATTGGGTTTTTTTGCACTAGTAATATGGTGATATCGTATTCAGCGAAGTATACCAGTAACAGATACTCATCATGGATCATCAATAGCAGTCGGGTTTAGGTCCATTTCAATATACCTTACCATTATCCTTTGTAATAAATGCCATTTTCTATAAACATGTTTTTAGAATTATCTTGATTTTTACGTATGGGGATTAAATGTTCCTCGTATCCCTGTACATGCATATGAAATTCTAAGAATACACACACTATTTAAGTTAACAGTATGTGTGCGTTTCTTTAAAAGTACTAGAATACTGACAAAAAGTATTATTAAACAAGATATCCCCCCCCAAAAAAAAAAACCCACCTTTCCCACGCTTTTCTGTTCTGACATATGCATGAGTATCGTTCAACATATTTTAGATTTCACAAAAAATTATTCTGGAAAAGTTAACTTGAAATTGTTACACTAACCGAAGACACAAATGATGACCCGTCTGACCAGTGGAAATAATAAATTGAACATTTAGTATGATAATCAGTGTGTTATTCTTATGAAACCTTGATCTCTTTATGCAGCTTGTTCTTAAATAACAACAAAGTCCAACTACCTGTCATTTTCAGAATTATTAAAAGAAGGCAAAATCCTGTAATCATGAACACTTTCATTATGTGTATCTTACAAAATATGTAGGCTGTACCTCCATAACTATATAATGAGATACTTGCCTCTTTTATGCCGCTAGTACAAAATTAATGACTGAGCTACTTATTCTAAGACTATTAAAAAAAGCCTGTAGCCATGCACACCTTTATTATGTGTATGAACAATTGCATATCCTACATTAAAATTGTACTTCTAAAATTGTAGAAGAAAATAACCAAGCAGTGGCGGATGCAGGGGTTTGAACCCACTTTTTTTGGACGATCAATGCATTTGAATGGGGACATAGTTAGAATCGCTCTCCCCCTTTGTCGTGTGTGTGGATCCCCTTTTATAAATGATTGGATCCGCCTCTTAGACAAACAATTTATCCTAATCCAGACAGACAGAAAAACGAACAGACAAACGGACAAACGGACCGGGTAAACTAATATGCCCCTCAACATTTTGTCGCTGGGGAACTAATCGACATAACTCATAGAAAATGGAATTCATTACAAATGATTATAATAAGATACTGGAATTGTCCTGGACTATACTGATTTTAATATTTCATTTACTGTTATCTGTTTTATCTCCTTTTTCAGTTCCTTGTTATCTGTTTTAAGCCAAATCATTTGCTGTTTTGTTACTAGTGCTTCCCTCCTTTTTGGCCTCCTCATCAGACTACTATCATATTAGTATATTTTGAAACACAAACGTCAAACACGTGTTAATAGAGACACTGACATAGGTTCAAATCATGAAAGATATATTTTGTTTTGAAATTGTTCTTATTTTATGTTTTCTGCAATATATGACATGTAAACACTCGCCATTATATAGGCTAGTCAGCCACAATGCATAATCAGTAAATTTAGGTGAACGTACTACATTGTATTAAAGAAAATAGAAAGTTGGTTTAATGCATACAATAAACTAACAAGTCACGTACCAAACGTTGAAACCATTATGCAGCAAATATGGAGGAGATAATACCAATAATACAGTAATAAACGAAAACCGAAGATTGAGCATAAACATGTCATTCAATGTACAAGAAAATATAAAGAGTTGTATTTTGTAATACATGTACACAGTTGACTCACCTAATATTTTGTCCAATATTTGACTGTGTGTGCATTTTCTTTTGCATTCTGATCGCCTTTTAAAAAAGTCTAGATTTGTAGAAAAAAAAAAAAAACATTTCTTTAATTCAATGAAGATAATTGTTCTATCCAAAATGATTATATGGTAACATGATGTTTTAACGTAACACAATTAAACAGGAGTGCACATGTCCTGTCTGCTTTATGGATCATTGATTGTATGTTAAAAGTCTTATATACAATTAGAAAAAAGTATTGCAACACCGAATTGAAATTTAAATTTAAAAAACACTCTTTTTTGTGATATAATTTGTAAAAATCGAACTAGTTAAACATTATTTAAATCTCACCTGAGTTTAATCAATAAATATCGACTCGATAAGTCCTTATCTGCACATGCAGCTACTGTACCCGTAAACAATAAAACAGATGTGTTATGCTCATTGTTTTCAACACTATAAATAACCAAGTTTATAAAGTTATGTGATTGACACCTTGTAATTGGTCCTCTACAACTCTTAACTGCAGCAAGATGGCAGATTATCAGCATGAAAGTAGCAGGTATGTCGCTAGGACAATTGCACGTATTGTTGGTCATCACCATTCCACTATTAGGCGTTTTGAGAATAAAAATCAGGCAACAAACGATGTTAAAGACCTTCCGAGATAAAGAAGACCCCCTATAATATCTGCTCAGGAAAATCAAGCATAATTAAGGTTGGTCAGAAGGAAATTCATTGCAAACAATACAATTTTAAAAAGAGAGTGTTTGTTATACAGGAGACTTTAAACAGTAACTGTTTGAGATCGACTCATCGCTACTGGTTATCGTACGATAAGACCATTTCGGGACCTTTGCATACGGACAGACAGTGGTCCGTACAGTGGTCCGTAGCCAATGTAGTGCAGAGATCGCCAAAAATTGGAAATTAGCATCGTGGAGGAAGATCCATTGTTTCAATGGAATTCGGTTTATCTACCTTGGCCCGATCGTAGCCTGGCTTTGAACCATATCGAACACAAAGAGGACAACATTGGGCGTTAAGTGCGCGAAAGGACACCCAAGTTCAAACTCGTCATGAAAAAAACAATGCCCTTCATCAGGAATGGTTGCAACAAAACCTCAGGAACAAATTAGTCGACTGGTGGAAGAAATCGAAAGACGTTAAGAGGTGGTTATCGGATTGAATGGAGGCTGCACCAAGTACTTATTTGTTGGCGTATTACGATCAACAATGATGTCAATAATCATCTTAAGATTAATTTTGAAATGGCAGACATTGTAAAGTTCGACTACTGTAAAAGTTGTAAAATGCATTTTTTTTTCATACATTTTTTTCATTCGTTTTAATGTCAATTTATCATTAACTACGTTTCAATATTATTTTGCAAAAATAAGAGGCTGTTTTTCAAGATTTAAAAAATCAAGGTGTTGCAATACTTTTTTGCATGTGTACAGATATAGGTTAACTACAAGTTTTACATACACTAACCATTTTTAAATAAATCCATGACAAGAGGTCGAGGTCAGATAAAACTTGTCAGACCAACAATTTCCCCTTTACATAAGTACTTGCACTTATTATAGTTCTCCTATTCATTATGGTGTTCGAAAACAAACCAAATCATAATTAACTTATCATAGATACTTGGATTGCATTTTATTATTTGCGATAGACACGCGTTCCGTCTACAAAAGACTCACCAGTAACTAAAACATAACAATGACCAACGAACCATTAAAATTATGATATGTTTAGATTATACTTGAAAAAAAGACATTTAAACCTTACTACTCCCTATACTATGTTGCAAGGAACTCATATACCAAATATAGTTTTATTTTTATTCATTATGGTTAGAAATTTATATTACAAAACACGTTGTAGGCAGTCTCTAAACCATACAAATGTGTTCAAGGACATTAGCCATATGACAGACGGACACTTCGTTACATGAGTAATCTGCATACACTGTTTGAACTTTCCGTGTCTAGATCTGAAATGTAAAGCTTTATACAAATTATTTACGCAGCCGCCACCGGAATGAAAACCTTATATCTCACTTATAGTACAACTTTCATAGCAAGCTAAAAAATCTCTAGAGCGTGCAAAGTAAACAGCTGGTACTGTTATGACGGTCGATGATCACATTGGATACAGCTAAAAAAATAAGTTTATTTCTAGATTATAGTTAAATCACTTAGAGCTGTAGATTAACCGGCTTTCCTATGTCATGCAGGTCATCGGCAATGTATTGAAAAATATCTTAATAAGTTACATATAGCAATTAGATGATCTTTATTTCAAAGTACATACTTTTCGGCAAAATGATTTAAATATTTGTTTACGTAGTTCAACATGTTGTCTGATGAAAACCACTTTTGCCTACTGTAGTCGCATGAAAATAACTCAGGATGGTACTGTATGAGTGAATTGACGTCAAGTAAAATCATATACTTTAAACCTTAAAACTCAAATGTAGATTACAGCATCAAAATTATATATCAATCGAAATAAAAATATTGCAACATTTTTTTTTATAAACAAACCAATGTACCGTCTATTCTTTTGAAGGTTGTCTTGAAAAACGATAGATAAAGTAAAGACAAAACGATGGATACAAGAACACTTAATGTTGTTGTCAGTAGAACACTCGTCAAACAGCTATGATCTAAAATATACCAAATTATAATTTAAAAATAATAATTGAATTGACAGATGTAGACCTAGCACATAAGAATGAGAAAACTGCACAGCTTTCAGTAAAAGAGTTTAAAGAGAGTTGCGAAGCAAGACAATTTTTTTTTAAATTGAAATGTTTTGAGAAAATTCATTTTCAGTATATATTGCTTTTTCGTTCGTTTTCAGTGTCCTATATGTGTTTGGTTTTGTAATACCAGTGTTGTGCCTTTCAGGAAAAGTGTCTGTCAAGATATGGTTATCAATTGTTATATTGATTCATAAAATTATGATTTGTTATTCTCAACTAATTAATGGATATTTTCTATACACGTTTTAGATAAATAGTCGTTCTTGGAAATAATGTTGTCTATAAGTCTTCCGGTTGATGTTTATAATTTCCCTGTGGTATCATATTCCCAATTAAATACAATTGTGTTTGGTTTGAGCTTTACATTAACATGATTGGCTTATTTAATCGGAATGGGCCAAAGAATAAATCAATGCAGTGGTATAACTACCGTCATGTTCAGGAACATATTTAACACATGAATTACTTCGATTTGTAGTAAATATTTTGTTGTAATGTGGTCCATTATATGTATATATGTTCGTTTGATTTGTTTTAACTTTTGATTTTGCCATTTAATCAGGGATTTTCTGTTTTGAATTTTCATCGAATTCAAGTATTTTTTTTATTTTTCCTTTTATTATTTGATTTATATTTTTTATATTTTAAGAATCATGGAGGAGGCATTATATTTCGAAATGATCTCCTGTTTAAATACAACTTCGTTAAAATATAACCTAACTAAACGATTTGAACTATTACATAAACAAAGGGAAGGAAAAAGATAACGCTTTCCTTGTCGACGTCATTGGTCTCACACTTTTATGGGTTTATGCATTGCATGAACCAAGTCAAGATTATGACTGTTGTTCAATTCGGTCCTTTGTTTGACCGTTCTTGAATATTCGTCTCACAGATGACAACGAATATATTCCATTTGTCGTAAAATCAATATAGTCCCTTTCATCAGTTTGTATCAATATGAACAACACGTATATGCCACATGTAGAGCAATATCTTTCTAATCAAATGACAAAATCAAAAGTTCAAACATATCAAACGAATATATATATATATATATATATATACATTTGAACAATTTGAGAAAACTTTCAAGGAGCACTAGGTGTCAAATTCATGTTCACCGATTTGATTCAATTTTCATATTTGATTTAAAGCAATGCAAAATTTTCATCCAAATTATTGAAAGTATTAAATAAAAAAAAATTCGTTTCGTGTACATTTTGGTCAAGACGCCATCTAAAAATCTTTCGAGTTGACCTCTGAAAGTGAATAGTTCATCATATATGTTTCATAGTGTATTGTGACAAAATTAGACCATAATGACTGCTAAAAGCGAGTAAATATTTCACTATTTCACTTTCATTAATGATTTAACAAAAAATATCAAATTTTTGGAATAATAGAATTAGCCTTAAAAGGCAATAAAACGTATATGGATAATAACAGAAAACGAATATGATGTACTATCGTATAAATTAGAGGAATAAAATCAAACAAGAAATTTTTTAAAAGCCATTAACATATTGGCGGCATTTGCCCATGAATGAAAATTATTAAACGCTAATATCTGGTACAGACAAAACAAACATCACCAGTTTTTTTCATAAATTCATTGAGCTTAAACCTGCTAACAAGAATAAACAACGTTAGAGGAGAATTAATGGTTTAGGAGTCCAAATGTGAAAAATAAGGATAGAAGACATGGTTTCCTTGTAATATCATGTAGAAACTACACAAAGAGTCGCTACTACATATCATCAAGATAAATGCAGTGTTCGATGGTAAGCATTCTTCAGGTGTTTGGTCGCGTAAAAGGTTCCTTGTGCAATCTAAATATTTTATTTCTCAGAAGTTATAGGAATAGGAATAGAGATCACCGTTACAAAGGGATAAGTCAAATAATATACTGTGGATGACCAATATTGATTGATGAGTAAACAGTTCTTGTTGCAATAGTGGCAGACATCGCTCTGATTATAATGCTAAAACGCATTGGAGAGATACCTTTTAAAATGTATCAGATGATGAATAGTAATCATTCAATGTATATTACCTTGATCAATAGGTTTGCAGCTTTGGTTGTTATTTCTGTTTTTTGTAAACGTAGTGGTATTGTACATTTCTTGAAAGAAATATTTTCATTATAATTATCATAATTATTTAATTATTTGTGAGTTTTAGTGCCTCATTCAACTTGGATACACAATGTGGTTTTAATATCAATCTATTTAAATATAGCAATACAACTGAAAATTGAATAGTTGTAATGGTTATGAATATTGTTAATTACAGTCTGTTCAAATCTGTACAGTAGCGTCTTCAGGTAAAATTTGGTAAAGGGAATTAGACGCTTTAAATAAAAACAATAGTGTTCCCTTGAACAAAAAGACTAAAATCCATTAATTAAGGATAACATTATATCTGTCCCAGGAGTATATTACCTAAGCCGTATTGGACACAACTTTTTGGATTTTTCGGTCCTCAGTGCTCTTCAACTTTGTTCTTGTCTTGCTTTCTAACTTTTTTGATCTGAGCGTCACTGATGAGTCTTAGATGTAGACGAAACGCCAGTCTTGCGTATTAAATTATAATCCTGGTACCTTTGATAACAATTCCTTTTACTTATACTTAACATTATACTTCCAAAATTTGAATAGTAAGAGAGTTTAAATAAAAGTTTACTTCGAAAAGTATAAAATGCAAACCTCTCGACTACCCTTATTCATTATTCTATACAAGTGTTAGTCATGTAATAACTGGTATTACTGGCTTTGCAAACAAAAACCAATGGAAAAAGTTTCTATCTTAATGAAATGATGGGTGTTATTTTGAACAGCGGTATACTACTGTTGCCTTTATTTATTGACGATCATATTATATGTTTCAGAAAAACTTATCTAACAAGATACATACATATCAGAACTGGTTGTAAGGTTGTAAGTATATACAGAAGAAGTAATACTCACTTAATACAGATATTGCTTGTTTTTGTAGTGTAATAACTGTACCTTTCATTTTTAATACTGTCACCTCAACTTGAGCTGTGTCGCGTTGCCTACCATGACGACAAGTCCAGTTTCCATTGATACGGTAGTCAATTTTGCCGTGTACGATGAATATTGTTTCATTAGTTTTTGTATTTTGTGATAAAGTTCCATTTTTGTAATATGGTTCGCATTTACTTGTTGGTGTCGGTGTGATGCAGTAACCTTGCTCTGTTCCATACTGGTCTAGAATCCGTACGTTGAAATGAAGTGTGTTTACTTTACATATTAGTTTGAGTTCATATAAAGTAACTTTCCAGTTTAAACAAACGTAGGTCGTACATGATCCCCTTCCTAAAATAAACAGTATGACATGTATAACCAAACAGTTTAGACTAAAAATCAATAGCAATCTTACTTACTGATAAATAGTGTAGATATAAACAAATAATGCGGGGAATCATGAAAAGTAAAACAAAATTTTTGTAATTTAAAAATAAAAAAAAACAAATAACATGAAAATACACAAGTTAATAGCTTGTTAACACGACGGTTAGAGAGGAATGTAGTTAGAAGCACTGATATATTAAATGTAGAATACTTACTTGAACTAACATAAGTCAAACTTCAATGGTTATTTTTTGTAGTTTAGGTAACTAATAAATAGTCTGGACTTTCAAATGTTCGGAAAAGGCTTTAAGGGCATACGATACAGTTTCGATAACATGATGATTTTGTAAGGCATGAAAGCGCTAGTGACAATATTTTAACGAACAGTTATTATTTGATGTGAAATGTAGTTTGCGAATTTAAAACATTTAATATATATATATAGATTAGCATCCTGTAATTATACTGAAGAGATTAGTAGATGATCATTTCTGTACACTAAAAATACTTCGTGTATTGTATCAGAGATCCTTGTTTAATTCCTACGACAAGGTAACACCTCCCGAAACGAAAGCTTATTTTTATAAGCTAGAGTTAGAGGAGAGGATAAGGTCTCTGCGCAATGCTAGGTGGTGTTGTCGTATAGAAGTTAGAAATAAAAAGTACAGGTTCCAGCCCCGGCGCCGGGGAGGAAGTTACGAATCAGATCTACTCTAACATCGTTAGGTTGATTTTCTAGGCACTTTATACATATTCTAACGCCTGGTATTTCTTAATCATAAGAAATCCGATGGACAAGGTATAATTTGCAGTTGTCACTACACATAGGCAGAGATATACACATATTAATTTACAGTGATTGTATGCTTCTAAAAATAGATTAGCATCCTGTAATTATACTGAAGTGATGAGTAGATGATCATTTCTGTACACTAAAAATACTTCGTGTATTGTATCAGAGATCCTTGTTTAATTTCTACGACAAGGTAACACCTCCCGAAACGAAAGCTTATTTTTATAAGCTAGAGTTAGAGGAGGGGATAAGGTCTCTGCGCAATGCTAGGCGGTGTTGTCGTATAGAAGTTAGAAATAAAAAGTACAGGTTCCAGCCCCGGCGCCGGGGAGGAAGTTACGAATCAAATCTACTCTAACATCGTTAGGTTGATTTTCTAGGCACTTTATATATATATATATATACATATATATATAATAATAATATAACATCTACACACGCTTAAAAACACGTGTCTCATGTCTATCTCTAGATTCACCTTCCGTGACAAGGTAACACTACGACTATTGAAGTTATATTTTTATATAGCGGATGTGGTCGAGTGGTCTAGAGCGCTGGACATGAGGCTAAGCGAATGGTGCTGTAGTGTATCAAAGGTGTGAGTTCGAATCCCGCTGAGGGACGGACAAAAATTTGTCAGTATAAAATCTAACTCTAACACTGTTTGGTGTAATTTTCAGACTTATATATATATATATATATATATATACAGCCCAGGTGGTCGTGTGGTCTAGCGGGACGGCTGCAGTGCAGGCGATTTGGTGTCACGATATCACAGTAGCATAGATTCGAATCCCGGCGAAAGCAAATTTACAGATCTAACATTGTTGGGTTGATGTTTAGACGAGTTGTATATATATATAATTTTTGCTTCTTCCCTCGCCGGGATTCGAACCCATGCTACTGAGATATCGTGACACCAAATCGCCTGCAATGCAGCCGTCCCGCTAGACCAGACGACCACCTGGGCTTCAAAAATAAAGCTTTCGGTGGCCGTGTGTTACCTTTCCTCGTCAGTTTTAATCTAGCGTCGTACATAGTACATGATATATAAGGCATGGAGATGTTATTGTTACAGATCAATTATCTATAGTAAAGGATCCTACATTTTAATGTAAGATACAGTCACAGAAAATAATTATATTTATAAGTACGTCTAAGTCAGTGACATCTCTACAACAGATTGTTACAACTGATCACCAGCAATGATGGTGATACATGGCATATATATACAACTCGTCTAAACATCAACCCAACAATATCAGATCTGTAAATTTGCTTTCGCAAATTTTTTGTTCTTCCCTCGCCGGGATTCGAACCCATGCTACTGAGATATCGTGACACCAAATCGCCTGTACTGTAGCCGTCCCGCTAGACCACAAGACCACCTGGGCTTCATAAAAAAATGAAGCTTTCGGTGGCCGGCTGTTACCTTTCCACGTCAGTTTTAATCTAGCGTCGTACTATAGTACATGATATTAAGGCATGAAGATGTTATTCTTACAGATCAGCTAAATTATCTATAGTAAAGGATCCTAAAAATTAATGCAAGATACAGTCACAGAAATTAATTATATTTATAAGTACGTCTGAACCTGTGACAACTCTACAACAGATTTACCCATCGGACCACCAGCAGTGATGGTGATACATGGCTGTGTACATTATGTATAAAAAATACAACTCGTCTAAACATCAACCCAACGATGTTAGATCTGTAAATTTGCTGCTTTCGCAAATTGTTTGTTCTTCCCTCGCCGGGATTCAAACCCATGTTACTGAGATATCGTGACACCAAATCGCCTGCACTGTAGCCGTCCCGCTAGACCGCACGACCACCTGGGCTTCATAAAAAATGAAACTTTCGGTGGGTGGGTGTATGTACCTTTCCACGTCAGTTTTAATCTAGCGTCGTACACAGTACATGAATACATAAATGACTGAATAAATATTCAACGGGTAATCTTACAGGGCGATGGATTATATAATCATGATTCAGTACACTACAACATATAATATATAACAAGTCAAAAAGGGTACAACATCACCATTAAATAACTATAAAATGAACAAATATAAGATATTTCGGATAACAGATATCCTTCTTCGGTAATAGCACGATGTCAAATGAATCATGTCAATATATTAAAATTGAGACACTATCAAAATCGTTTAAATTTATACAATTTCAGCGAACATCACAGACGCTGGTACAGTTTTAAAATTTCCAAACACGGCGCAAAGACTACAAAGATATGCCAAAATAAAAACAGTTATTTGCAGTGTGAACTGGCACAACTCTAAATTTCCAAAGGTGGTGACAGTTAGGATGTTACAACTGCATGGATAGCAGTCTCCAAATAAAAAAACAAATAATGCCCTTACCGATCCAAGTTGGTATAATATTTCAAATTAGACAACGGTAGGGCAATTGCAACAGAAACTACATATTTAAACTCCCAAACGAATAGCAGTTTAATGATTAGAAAAATAAGTTTTATTTAATAAGGTAAAATAATTGAACGCGGCTACGTACTTGTACATCCATCCCAAATGAGTGGAGCCCTGTCATTTAAACTGGTATGATTTAAAACATCTTCAAACTGTAAATCAAGAACGTAAGCCGGAGTTTCTGGAAACAAGTGATAGGAGGAAAAAAGTGATGACAGGAAAATGAATGACTCTTTCTATGTTTTTTCGTTGATGTCCTCTGTGGAAACTGTCCTTAACTTTCTTATCCAAAATCTTTCCCGAACGACTCTGTCGACCTTCGACCAACCCTCGTTGTAGTCTATGATTGTGATGGTAAGGTTTTTGAGATCAACTTGGGCGTGCCCAGGTGATCTCAAATGACGGCTTACGGGTAGGTCGGTCTTGCAAGTGTAATCACTTCGATGACCATTAATGCCTTTGTTGAATAGCTGCTCTGTCTCGCCAACATACTACATGCCACATCCGACAGACAAATCAGCCGATATTATAGCGGTTGTATGACGCATATATAACCCACCGTAAATGCATCTTTTCTCGATTTGTCGAAGTTTAACATCAGCCCCTCCATGACCTTTCCTGTAACTGTATCGTATTCTCTTACACTGGGTAGTAGTAGAAATGTGCAATTTGAATCTCTATGAAGGGTACGGACCTGAATGTAGACGATTTGATTATTTCGTTCGAGAACTTCTATGAAGTATATGCGTCATACAACAGCTATAATATCGGCTGATTTGTCTGTCGGAACGAACATAAATTGCTTAGATATAAACAAAAAAAGAAGATGTGGTATGATTGCCAATGAGACAACTATCTACAAGAGATCTAAATGACACCGCAATAAAGAACTATAAGTCACTGTACGGACATAAAAAAAACAATAAAAAAAGAAAAAACAACAACAAATGAATGAAAAACAAATATGTAACATGTAGATAAACGACATCAACTGAAATACAGGTCCTGACTAGGGACAGGCACATACATACATAATGTGGCGGAGTTAAACATGTTAGCGGGATCCCTCCACCTTACCTGGGACAGTGGTATATCAGTACAACATAAAAACCAACTATAACAACCAGTTGAAAATGGCTTAACTCATCAGATGGAAAAAAAGTGAATGGACATGACCGGGTACTTGTACATCTCAACAACAAAAAGACACTAGGAATAGAGTGTATCTTGTATTCTAGAAATGGGTATATCAGGAACCCTTTTATCAAAATTATCACATTTTGTTTCAAAATAAGATAAAGGAATATTTACAGCTTTCCAATCTTGAACTTTCCATTTCTAAGTAGCAACATTCCAGCAGCACCTGTTGATACGATATTCCCTTGCTTGAACTTCCTATCACGATTTTCTTGATAAAGGGTTGTTGCTCACAAAGAAGCTATTAAATCAAGAGTTCCCAATAGTGAAGTTGAAATCATCACTCCGTAAATTTTAGGGACGCCATCACGAGTTGGTTGACGTTATTCAGTAACAGTTTCACAAATGATATCGGATATGTTCCTTACGTCGTAACTACAATCCCCGTTCCCTTTCATGAATGTGACTTACCGAATTAGACTATTTAACGGATTTGTGATCACATAAGCAACAAGACGGGTGCCACATGTGGAGCAGGATCTGCTTACCATTCTGGAGCACCTGAGATCACCCCTAGTTTTTGGTGGGGTTCGGGTTGTTTATTCTTTAGCTTTCTTTGTTGTGTCATGTGTACTATTTTTTTTCTGTTCGTCTTTTTCATTTTTAGCCATGGCGTTGTCAGTTTGTTTTCGATTTGTGAGTTTGACTGCCCCTCTGGTATATTTCGTCCCTCTTATATAATACTCATTATTTTATTAAAATTACTATCTACAGACTTTTTATTAGATTTTTTACGCTTACACTAAGTTTTACTGTATCCAACCGAGCTTCTTCAGTTTGTTTTCGAAGTAAGAGTTTGAATGGCCCTTATATCTTTCTCTTCTCATTTCGATAGATTGTACGAGACCAATTACAACATGAAGTTTTTTTTTATTACAAGCGGCTCTCCAGAATAAATTCTTATTTAACTTACCATATACTTGATGTAAATGTAGTAAAAACAACATTCCTATTAATCTTTGTAACATCCTGTGAAAAACTGAAAATTAAAAACACGATAATTTAGTAGAAGTCGGACCTAATTGCATATTAATCTATGCATCAATTTAAATTATGCAAGGAGTAAAATTATCTTATAAACAAGAGAAGAGTAAAAAACTTGAATTAGTTATTTTTCTATGTTATACAATTATAAAGTAATAACAAGCTGTGCGACTTCTCAAATCTTACATTTTTCAGTGCAGCTAACTAATACTAAAAATAATATTATGTTTAAATAGGAGAGGTAAAAAAAATATTCTTAACAGTTGTGTTATTTTAAGTTATAAAACATAAGGCTGAGTTTGTTTTATATGTAGCAGTGGCTTTTGAGGCCAGTCGTGAGCATATTTTAGTTGGCTATCCAAAACAATAGAAGCATTATTTTATGATCACGGATACATGAATACAAAAAAACATCATTCAACATTATGTTATATTCTTAATCAGTATAAAAACAAACAAATACACAAACAAATATGTCACAAAAGAAATATAAAAAGGCACATAGACAAGGAAAATTAGCAAAACCGAATGACAAAAATAGAAATACCATATTACAATAACAAACTGTAAGTATAAGTACCGAGCCACGTCATACGGATATTACCAGAAAAAGAGACTTTACAGTTGAAGTAATAATTTATCAGGACATATAACAGAACACTAAAACACGTAATTAAGATAATAAATAACATCAGAGCCTTTGTAATTCATACTTCAAAACCCTTGTGTATTATTGTATTGTTGATACGGAATATTTTTCAAGAAGGTCTTGGTTTCTCTCGATAAACAAGTTGTTGAATGTGGAGGTAGACATTAACAACACAATCCCGTTATTTTATTGTGAAACTTACTGTGCTCTTCAACTTGCCGACCTATTATTATTTTCATGTGAGTCGGAGTTCCTTTAGACACTTGTCAAAAACAGGAAGACCAAAGAAGCCATATTATTAACTTTTACATTCAGATACATTGATGATGTTCTTTCTTATCTTTTATGAAATTACAGAAACAAACGGTCATCTCAGTACAATAATCTATGACAAACGAGGCGATTTTAACTTATAACTTAAATTTTCTAAACCTAACATCAATAAACAAACTTCACATGCATATGTAATAAACATTTCACAACTTACTTGATATGCAAGAGCGATACTGCTACCTAAGACTTTATTATGAGAAGAAAGTTGACAAACCAAGTGTATGTAAAAAAAACTCTCGTCTTTTTTTCAATATATTCACTAGAAGATACCAAAACAAATAATACTTTCAATTACTAGTATTACGTTTGTTTTGATCACACATTGTTGTTATAATTTGGGAGATTTATGCGAATGGCATACAAGTGAGACCTAAAGCTTGCTATATAACAAGGTTTAATCCCATCCTTCTCTACAAAATGACATGCCTGTTCTAAGTTGGGAGTATGTCAGTAGTTTTTCATTCTTCTAATGTGCTGGACTCTTCGTTTTTACGTTTCCTTGAAGGTCGGTTTATGTTTGTTTGTTATTTGGCTGGTTTATTGAATAAACATTGCAGCACTTGTAGACATTCTCAGATGGGTATGACAGTTAAAATTCTTCCTCATATGCAAAAGTTTGAATAAAAAAGTGTGCTTTTTTTCATCTTTTCCGCATAACCTGCATACAGCCTCTTAATGCTTTCATATTATAAACTTGACAGTGAATTGGGGTGCCATAACACTCAGTATTCTGTATTATATTCTACACTATTTTTACTGAATTTTAAAATTTCTATGGATCAAAACTAACCTCAATACTAATTAAGTTTATGTCTACAAAAAAAGTGTAACATGTACTACTGATATCAATTAGGTTATATTTACAAAATTATCCCGACCTCATACCCAATTTCATTAGAGTTAAACTCCACTGCCACTGGTCACCTACGGTGGTTAACAGTTCATTGGTATTTTCTTTTTATTAACGTTCGAAAGAACTTTATAAAAACGTCATTCTGCTGTTGTTTCCATACAATTATGTAGAAACGTGTGTTGTTTGATTCAAAATCAGACATGGACACCCGAATGCTCTATTATCTGAACAAGTCGTTTGGAAATAGGCACTCATGATCATGACTTTATCGCTATTAGACATTCTCGATTTTCCCTAGAAATTCAATGTTAAGACAAAGAAATAGCTACGTTTGTAAGCGTAACAAGACACAAAACTTGCGTGTCTTCTTTAAATTTATTTTTATATATAGTAAAAATCATCTTGTAGCTTTTCTGGCAAATAAAGAAAACAAGCTAGCCTTGTTCATCAACTTTCTATAATGGTGATTAGATCGCATTTAATAAAGCAAAAATAGTTGACAATGTGTGGTGAAAGGGAAGGCGAAATTACAAATGTTTGTATATTGCCAATTCTTTTAGTTCTGATAAAGCCCATATGCGAAGTATTTTATTTACGTTGAAAATAATTAATTAGAAGACTAATATATTTATAAAACATATTCGATTTGTCCTTTTCCTGATCCGTTGCTTATTTTAATATATAACATATGGTGAAGTATCCTACAGTTTTCATTAGTTATGAAGGTTATGTATACGTATCCGAAGCCTTGTTTCTATTTTTAAGTATATTGACGCTTTGTTTCTATTAACATGTATTTTGACGGTCAATATAAACAAATCTTGCTAAATTGATATTTATGACGTCATGACGTAACACATAGCAACCATGAAGGAAGCGCTGTAGCAGACGAAAATAAAATTTGCAAAAATACAAGGAAGATAAAGCAACAAGCTTTAAAGTTGTTCACAGAATATTGATATTTTCAATAAACATGATAAAATGTTAAAATTATATATGGACCTCGACAAAAGTCCATAATTGCTAATTAATGAACGTGCGGTGGTTGATATCAGTTTTTCATTGGTCAAAATTCGATTATGACGTCAATAATTTTTTTTTTTTTTGCTTCTCTCTGAATTTTCTATTGTGACGTCACGAAAAAAACGAAAAATGCCTGATGACGTCACACATCTTTTTAGGAATCTTCAAAAGAAAGGATTGAATTATAAAAAAAAAATGAAGATGTGGTATGATTGCCAATGAGACAACTGTCCACAAGATACCAAATTATAGGCTCCTGACTTGGGACAGGCACATACATAAATAATATGTCGGGGTTAAACATGTTAGCGGGATCCCAACCATCCCCTTACCTCACCTGGGGCAGTGGTATAAAAGAACAACATAAGAACGAACTATACAAATCAGTTGGAAAAGGCTTAACTCATCAGATGGACAAAAATACAAGTGAACGTGCCTGACACAAAAAGACACAATGAACAGATCTGAGAGTACTCGCAATATTATCTGACAGCTATTTCAAAGCCACTAACAACTAGTAAAAAAATCATGCATCTAAGACTAAACTATCAATCCGTACACATTCAACATCCAATGGATTTAGTGTAAAAACGTCATAAACAGCCAGAGAAAAAACTTGGCTGCATTTCTTTTTCAAATCATTAGAGAAACAGATTCCGTCACAAAATCTTGTGTAGTACGATATGTATCCACTCTCGACAGTTTGAGAATTTAACTATATCGAGTGGCCAAATATCGTATCATGCTTAATTCATTGGTAGAATCTATATTTTTTAATCCAGTATGTATCAATACTTATAGATTATCGTTGGTCATCTCAACGAGATTGATTTTCTCGCTTGAGCTGGTACAGCGAAAGTGAGAAAAGCAATCGAGTTGAGATGACCAATGATAATCTGTTTATCGCTATTTTACCTATAAGGACGTTGTCAATTTCATGTCAATTTCGTTAGCAACGCCACGTGGCCTCCTTAGTTTCTAGCGATAATTTTTCCATCTCAAGCGAGAAGCATGATATGAAAATTATCACAAAAAAAGATCAAAAGAAAAATGCACAAAATAGCGATAATAGTAGGTATAATAAGAAATCATTTTTAAATACTACTATCGTTCGTTTTATCAACTTTTAAACAGCAGCATCTTATAAGGGATATCCGCTACTCAGTTTCTTAAAAGCACGTTTTTTAAAAGACTGTTCTACATTTGAAGTTTTTTAATAAAGGAACTAAAAAAGCAGAAAAAATGAAGGGGCGGGTGCTTGGTTTTTTTTAATATAAGCCATTGAATATTTCGCATGGAAATGATTCTCTAGATTTTTTCATACATTTTACAATGACAGTTTTTTTTATATCAACAACTAAACAAAAATAACAAGGATTTTATAAGATCTTCCAGCTTATTTAACAAAATGTTATCAAATCACGAAAGGAAAATTAGGGGTTAGTGGGCAACATTTTGTAATAGCACTACATGGAAAAACCAGAGGATTCCGAATTTCCAGCAAACATCCTAATACTGATATCGCTTTACAAGTAATCTTAAGCTCATATGTAGGTGAATTATTAAAAAATAATTATACTAATAAACTCATCATAGATACCAGGATTAAATTTTTATATTTACGTCAGACGCGCGTTTCGTCTCAAAAAGACTCATCAGTGACGCTCGAATCGAAAAATGTTTAAAGGGCCAAATACAGTAACAAGTTGAAGAGCATTGAGGACAACAAATTCCTAAAAGTTTTGCCATATACTGCTAAGGTAATCTATTCCTGAGGTAGAAAAGCCTTAGTTTTTTTCAAAAATTCAAAGTTTTCTTAACAGTTAATTTATATTTATGAACATATCAATGATAACTCAAGTCAACACAGAAGTGCTGACTACTGGGCTTTTGATACCCTCGGGGAAATAAATCAACCAGCAGTGGCATCGACCCAGTGGTTGCAAATAAACTCATCATAGATACCAGGATTAAATTTTTATATTTACGTCAGACGCGCGTTTCGTCTCAAAAAGACTCATCAGTGACGCTCGAATCGAAAAATGTTTAAAGGGCCAAATACAGTAACAAGTTGAAGAGCATTGAGGACAACAAATTCCTAAAAGTTTTGCCATATACTGCTAAGGTAATCTATTCCTGAGGTAGAAAAGCCTTAGTTTTTTTCAAAAATTCAAAGTTTTCTTAACAGTTAATTTATATTTATGAACATATCAATGATAACTCAAGTCAACACAGAAGTGCTGACTACTGGGCTTTTGATACCCTCGGGGAAATAAATCAACCAGCAGTGGCATCGACCCAGTGGTTGCAAATAAACTCATCATAGATACCAGGATTAAAATTTTATAATTACGCCAGACGCGCGTTTCGTCTCAAAAAGACTCATCAGTGACGCTCGAATCGAAAAATGTTTTAAGGCCCAACTACAGTAACAAGTTGAAGTGCATTGAGGACCAAAAATTCCTAAAAGTTTTGCCAAATAAAAGGGATCAACTATTTACTATAGATGTTCAGATATAGGAAAGTAGATTTGATATGGTTGCTATTGAAAAATAATTCGACCTGACACCAAATAATCTGAATGTAATGTACTTAGTGTATGTAAAGTGCGGATCCTAAAATACCATTTTCACTGTATATGCCAAGGATTTCTGATGTAGAATGATAAATAAACAGACGAAAAAATTATGATTTTTGAAGAAAATGAAGAAAAATAGTTCAAATGTATATGTTTAGTAATAATTAATACAAGTTAGACAAAGTAAGAGATGGGAACGGGTTTGTATCGCGCCGAGAGCCATCTATACGTGAAATATATACAGAAATAGATGAATATTTAGGACGTTTTACGAACAAATCGTGCAGGTGATTTAAAACTAGCAGGAAAGATATAGTTGCAGAAGAATATTAATTTCAACACAATTATTAATGTTGTATAACGTAGAACAGCTTTTGTTATTCAGTTTGTCCATATTGTATTGAATTCTACAATGATGCTATCTTTATGCGAGTCATGTTTACTGTTGAATAATGATACTTTACCTTCATTTTCACTGTAGAGCGATTCATTAGTACTGTATATGCGGTGCATTTTCACTGTATGAATTTTATTCATATTTATGCATTAAGTTCCTAATTCAGCCGACTTGCTCAAACAATAATTAAAGTAAGAAAAGGATTTGATAGTGCTGACTTTGAGATGGAAAGTATGATTGAACACTCCAATAAATTCAATAGAATGGATATTTATTTAAAATATAACACATTGTAGTCATAATATAACAACATGTGGATTTTAAGAGTTGAAAGTGTTTTATATTAATGAAATATATTTTAAAATGCCTGCCCATTTGATAAAATTCATGTTTCTGCGGTAGTCATTATACACAAGTGCAAACATATTTTATCATTGGATTTCGAGTATGGGTCTATTTACAAATCAGAAGAATCATGTTATAGACATCAGCATCTTTATTTAAAGTGTAGTTATATTTATCCAATGCAATGACACTTCATCACTGAATCTAGCATGTCTATCGAAATAGAATGGAATAAAAAGGGATAAAAAAAACCAATACTTTTTTAATATTTTTTTATAAATCACTTCTTGACCAATTTCAATGAGGTAGGGAAGATATTTTTGATTTTGGGTCTGGTTTTAAATTGGCCCACAAGGTCCAAAATAAAACTTAAGGTTATTTAGTAGGCTAAATCCATACATGACTGTGTATATTATTATTTTTTTTAATTTTTGGCCCATTTAACAAGTTTGTGGGGTCCAAACTGTCAAGAAATAAATTCTTTTGGATTTCAACATCAATTGAATATTTGGGGTACTTTGCCATGCTGAATCTCATTGTGTTTTTAAATTTGGGATTTGGTATTTTGGATTTTAAGTTATCGAAATGGTCCACATTGAGGTACAAGGGGTCCGACATTCAGCATTTTTTTTTATTTCATCAAAAAGAGTCTAGCTTGAATGTTGTGTACATACTTACCCCAAACTGTTCAGGGTTCGACCTCTGCGGTAGTATCAAGGGTGCTCTACAACACGTACATCATGTACGGTACCTATGCAACTTTATCAGTTTACATTTTTGACAGAAAAAGTTTGCCCTACACAACTTGACTTGTATTTCACGCTTTGATCAGCGTTTCATTTTTTACAGTAAAGAACATGCAAGCAACAATCGAGCTAAAAACTATTTTTCCTTTAGAATATGGATAATGAAGCATTAGGGGAGGCAAGTGAAGATGAATCACAGAAAAAAGAACTAAAGTTAAGAAGGAGGGGTCTTCATACCAATGCACTTATTGCCCTTTCAAGACAAAATGGGTAGCTAGTTTGCACAGGCATAAGTAGATCTAAACTAATGAGTTACACAAATGTGACCAGTGTGCATTAAGATTTAAGACTTCTCAATGAACATAAAAACTGATAGCATGGAGGTCTAATTTGTACTCATTGTTCCAAACACTTCAAAAGCAGAACTGGGCAGTGGCCGATGGCTTACCTAAAGAATCACATCTGCTCGTTTTGTAGTAAAACATTAAAATGCTGCGCTGACCGCAGAGGTCGAACCCTGAACAGTTGGGGCAAATTTGGACACAATATTAAAGCTTGATACTATCTGAATTTGGATTATGTTCAAATTTAAGACGTTATATAGGTTTTTGACACCCGGTAAATGTGATCAAAGTCCTTACAAATCTTATGCGCAATACTTTCAAAAATTTACAATTAAAAAAAATAAAAAATAGAGATATGAACCCGTTTAAACCATCAAACGAAATCCCAGTCTTTCCTTTGTGGTATTATAAATAAACCTTGTAGTACAATTTTTGAGAGATCCATACACTTAAACACAAGATATTGTCTGGAAACTAGAAACATGTTTTTTTTTCCATTTCCATTGTCCCTAATTTCTGTATGTTTGGGGCAATTATCCCCGAACCTAATCCCAGTCTTCCCTGTGTGATATTGTTCCTTGTGGTACAATGCCAGAAAGATCCAAAAACTAACACACAAAACTACAAAGTAAACATGATTGTTTGTTGTCCCGTTTTGTCCCTTCATTCCTAAACTGTTAGTACCATAACCCCAAAAATGAATCATAACCTTCTACTTGTGGTATTAGACACTGTGGTACAATATCAGATCAATCGAAATTCCTATACAAAACTATATTTATAAGTAATTATCCTGAATTTAAAAAAAATGCTTCTTTTATGCCCCTTTTTCGTAAACGGTTGGAGCCATCATTTCCAAATATACCCCAACATTCCTTTTGTGGGATTGAACCTTTTTTTATTTATATAGATCCATTCTCTAAAGTTGAAGTTGTCCGGAAACCAAATGTGTCTTCGGACGAAGCAGACGATGACGACATCATAGCAATATACGAAACGAAAAGAAAAATGAGTTCGTATAAAAACAACACTTTGTGGGCATGTCAACAAGCACCTAAACAACAAGCCCTATAAATTTAAGAAATGCGAGAGGTCATTTTTTCACAAACATAATTTGAAACAACATGCACCAAGAAAACAACAAAAAGTATCAGTGTGATTTGTGTAATCAAGAATTTGAAACTTCAAAAGACCTAGCAAATCACAAAGCAGGGACACATGGCAATACAGTTCACACATGTCAATACTGTGGGAAAACGTATAAATGGCCAGCCAGTTTTTATAGACATATACAAGTTATAAAAAGAAATAAATATTAAAGTAATCAAATAAGTTTTTCATTTGTTACAAGTCTAATTATCACATTAATCTACAATGAAAATTAATCGCATCTTCGAAAATTCTACCTCAGAAATGAATGCCATACAGTGATAATTTATCGCATCTATAGTGAAAATGGATCGCTTTTAATAATTTGTATTCTATATTATGTTGCTTTTATAACACATATATGAACTATAATACTGTTATTTTACATTAAAGAGACACATCATAATAAAAATATGTTAACATTAGTTTCAAATCAAATATTTTGGTATTTTCAAAACGTAAAAGAATAAAGTTTTCCCATGATGCTTTATTCTACAATGAACATACTCGCATAAAACAGTGAAAATGAACTGACTGGATTCGCACTTTATATATACTGGTACTTATCGCCAAAAGTGGCAAAATCAGTAAGCAGCCTGGTGAATCGCATTCGAAGTTTGTACGATCACGGAAAATAATTGGATTAAAAATTACAGACAGTTTACCCTCTCGGTCTAAATGATGATATCATGGGAATTGGTAATATATCTAGAACCAATTCCGTTAACATTTTGGATATAGTTTCTAAAACTGTTCGTAAAAAACGTTCTCACGGTCGTAGAACAAATCGCAATCAAAGAAAATTTCGGGCAAATCATACCAATATTTCGGACCTAATTTCTATTTCAAAAAACAACGGCAGACATTATCTGTTAACAAAACTCTGTTCGTTACCCGTTAATAAGTGAAATAAAATTTTGGAGGATTGCAACACAATTTCATATAGCAGTCCTAAGTATGAAATTGTTCAAATTATTATGGAATATTGTTATTCTAAATTATTTCATAAAATTGATCGCCCTGAAGATCATAAAAAACATTTTATTAAAATTGAGTATGTCAATAAAGGCTTTAATTTTGTAAATATTGTCGGTACATTTAACGACCATTCTGTTAAAGAACAAATTCCTGGATATTTTAACAATACTGAGCTACCTCTTATTTGTTATATTTACACGAAATCTACCCGGAAATTTGTGTTTAATTATAGTCAATTGTGTAAAGATGTCAATATCAGTGAAAATACACCTACTTCATTTAATTGCAGTAATTCCGAATATATTTATGGACCCATTTCCCATGTTATAACAGGAGATCTTAACATCGTTCAAGACCGAGAGTTAAAATCATTCCTCAGTAAAGGACCTAAATATCGTCCCCCGTCAATTATTAATTGGAATGAGTGTCGTAATATCATCCACGACTCACTCCATACTTACTGTATGAAATGGATAAAACGGGAAAAAGCTGACAAAAAATCGTTGGACTCTTTTTTTAATTCAGTAATGAAGATAGTTGATATACGTATTCAACATTTTAAAGAACATTTTACTATTAACAATAACCACAATACACCTATTTCTCGTATCAAACATAAACTAAAAGAACTAGTCAAGGTATTTGTTTTTGTCCCGGCCGATAAAGCTGCTAATAATATTATTATTGTTTGACGTAAATTTTACATTGAGGTTCTGAAAAAGGAAATCACCAATTCACCAACATTCCAACTGACTCCATTTTCAGAAAACGAAATCTGTAACAAACATAAACTTTTAGCCACCGCTTTACAAGCAGAGCCAAATACAATGAAGTCCCAACTATGTATTGGCTTCCGAAGCTACACAAAACCCCTTACAAATATAGATTTATTTCGTCTTCAAGCCATTGTTCAACTACTAAATTGTCTATTCTTCTTACCAGCACACTTGGTACAATTAAAAACCTGATAATAAATTGTTCAAATAAGGCCTTCGAAAATAGTGGAATAAATTACTTTTGGAGTGTCAAGTACTCGTTGGAAGTACTTGATAAATTGCATGCTTATATTGGTGATTTTGAATCTGTTCAAAGTTTTGATTTTTTTACCCTGTATACCACATTGCCTCACATTCTCATTAAGAAAAAATTCACACACCTAATTAAATGGGCATTCAAAAAATCAGAATGTGAATATATATGTTCAAACTCTTTTAGGTCATTTTTTAGTAGCAATAAACAAAAAAACTATGTTAATTGGACATGCTTTGATACTATATATGCCCTTGAATTTTTACCAGATAACATTTTTGTTCGCTTTGGGGATTCCGTATATCGTCAGATTATCGGAATTCCAATGGGGACTAACTGTGCACCACTTATTGCGGACCTATTTTTGTATTGTTATGAGTTACAATTTATGACAAAAATAAGCAAAGACCCATCGAAACAACATCTGATAAATAAATTTAATAATACTTTTAGATATTTGGATGATATTTTGGCTCTCAATAATGACAACTTCAGTATGTATATTAATGAAATTTATCCTGTTGAACTTACTTTAAATAAAGCTAATACTAACAATGACCACTGCCCTTTTCTCGATCTTGATATCTATATCACTAATGGAAAGCTGAATACTAAAATTTATGATAAAAGGGATGATTTTTCATTTCCTATCGTTAATTATCCGTTTTTAGATGGTGACGTTCCCTTGTCACCATCTTACGGTGTTTATATATCTCAACTTGTACGATTCGCTCGTGTATGTAACAATGTTTTAGATTTTAACGAGAGAAATTTATGTATTACTGAAAAATTATTAGACCAGGGTTTTCGATATCACAAACTAGTCAAAACATTTACTAAATTTTTTCATCGGTATAAAGACATCATTCGTAAATATAGCTCAACATGCAGACTTCTAATACGTTCAGGTATTTCACATCCAATTTTTTATGGAATATTCTATATAAAGCACAAAGGTGTCAGTATTCACCTCAGAAACTTACAAAACCTTTGAATAGACTTATTAAGAAGGGATATAATTACGATACTGTTGTCAAGTCATTAAAGATTGCATATTTTGGCGTTAATATTGAGTCACTGGTATGGTCTTTGCATCGGAACTAAACACATTTATTCTAAAAACAGTTGTTGGCATGATACGGGTTATGTTCTTCTCATATATGTTATGATGGTATGATACTAAACCCCTAACGGGAAGGATTGTGCCTGATGTTCATATGATGAAATCATAATCTTTCAGTCAGTTTAATTGAAGTCTGGAGCTGGCATGTCAGTTAACTGCTAGTAGTCTGTTGTTATTTATGTATTATTGTCATTTTGTTTATTTTCTTTGGTTACATCTTCTGACATCAGACTCGGACTTCTCTTGAACTGAATTTTAATGTGCGTATTGTTATGCGTTTACTTTTCTACATGGGTTAGAGGTATAGGGGGAGAGTTGAGATCTCACAAACATGTTTGACCCCGCCGCATTGTTGCGCCTGTCCCAAGTCAGGAGCCTCTGGCCTTTGTTGGTCTTGTATTATTTTAATTTTAGTTTCTTGTGTACAATTTGGAAATTAGTATGGCGTTCATTATCACTGGACTAGTATATATTTGTTTAGGGGCCAGCTGAGGGACGCCTCCGGGTGCGGGAATTTCTCGCTACATTGAAGGCCTGTTGGTGACCCTCTGCTGTTGTTTTTTATTTGATCGGATTGTTGTCTCTGACACATTCCCCATTTCCATTCTCAATTTTACATAGTATACAAGCGTTATTTAAATGTTTTACGGTAAATTAACCCAATCAAAGACGATCGATAATATGTAAAACGTAATAATTCTAATCAAGTTTAAACTAGTCTTCAAGTCTTTTTAATCAATCTTGCTCAATATGCTATTGATAACGGTGATAACAGAAAAAAAAACTGATAAGAAAGAAGCTTTCAATATTAGATATAGAAAAAATCTATGCGATTAAGACTGAATTTATTGAGTTCATATACTAAATTTGAATTAGAGAATTGTATTTACGTAATAATTTCATCAATATAATGATTAAATAATTATTTTTAAAAAATCATACAGATTTTTTTGTTTCTGTAGAAAGTGAAGAAGACCCCTGTGTCATTAAAGGAATATATTGTTTGTTTAAAACCTTTTGTGTATAATGCTTGCATTATTTGATGTAGATTCGTTAAGTAGTATAGTAAGAACACGTGTCTGTCCTAGATGATAGGATATTGTATTTGAGATACTTCTGTTATATGGTAAATGTTTATTTTGTCTAAGTTTAATGTTAATACTCACAGACTTATAAATGTATATCCTAAAAGCTTTGTAATGTAGTTTACACAAAGTACTTACAATAAAAAAACAGCATTCGTCCAAATATATCACTAATGTTATTGGTAATATTGTACCGGGTATTCATTCACAGGTAAAAATATATGATCATGTGTAACAAAAACAAACTATCTTATTACTTGTGTATACCGCTTCCTGGTCATAAACGTCTATAAGAATGTATACTTGGATTTGTGTAATTATTACAAGATCATTTAAATCAACAATTCAATAGGTAGATAAGTGTCAATGAATACGCTGCTTTATGCTACATGCAATGGAGAGTTAATAAAAAGGAAAACTGTCACGATCCCTTTCGAGTTACGTTACATTCCAGCTTTAATCTATTGCCAATATATATATATATATATATATATATATATATATATATATATATATATATATATATATATATATATAATATATATATATATATATACAACTCGTCTAAACATCAACCCAACAATGTTAGATCTGTAAATTTGCTTTCGCAAATTTGTGGTTCTTCCCTCGCCGGGATTCGAACCCATGCTACTGTGATATCGTGACACCAAATCGCCTGCACTGCAGCCGTCCCGCTAGACCACACGACCATCTGGGCTCTTAAAAATAGAGCTTTCGCTGGCCGTGTGTTACCTTTCCACGTCAGTTTTAATCTAGCGGCGTACTGCAGTACATGATATATAAGGCATGAAGATGTTATTGTTACAGATCAGCTAAATTATCTATA
This sequence comes from Mytilus galloprovincialis, assembly GCF_965363235.1. Lineage (NCBI taxonomy): Eukaryota > Metazoa > Mollusca > Bivalvia > Mytilida > Mytilidae > Mytilus > Mytilus galloprovincialis. The sequence goes on from NC_134844.1 coordinate 5,109,480, forward strand.
GTAAAGGATCCTACAAATTAATGTAAGATACAGTCACAGAAAATAATTATATTATAAGTACGTCTGAGTCAGTGACAACCCTACAACAGATGTATCCATCGGATCGCCATCAATGATGGTGATACATGGCTGTGTACATAATGTATATACAACTCGTCTAAACATCAACCCAACAATGTTAGATCTGTAAATTTGCTTTCGCAAATTTTTGGTTCTTCCCTCGCCGGGATTCGAACCCATGCTACTGTGATATCGTGACACCAAATCGCCTGCACTGCAGCCGTCCCGCTAGACCACACGACCACCTGGGCTCTTAAAATAGAGCTTTCGCTGGCCGTGTGTTACCTTTCCACGTCAGTTTTAATCTAGCGGCGTACTGCAGTACATGATATATAAGGCATGAAGATGTTATTGTTACAGATCAGCTAAATTATCTATAGTAAAGGATCCTACAAATTAATGTAAGATACAGTCACAGAAAATAATTATATTATAAGTACGTCTGAGTCAGTGACAACCCTACAACAGATGTATCCATCGGATCGCCATCAATGATGGTGATACATGGCTGTGTACATAATGTATATACAACTCGTCTAAACATCAACCCAACAATGTTAGATCTGTAAATTTGCTTTCGCAAATTTGTGGTTCTTCCCTCGCCGGGATTCGAACCCATGCTACTGTGATATCGTGACACCAAATCGCCTGCACTGTAGCCGTCCCGCTAGACCACACGACCACCTGGGATCTTAAAAATAGAGCTTTCGCTGGCCGTGTGTTACCTTTCCATGTCAGTTTTAATCTAGCGGCGTACTGCAGTACATGATATATAAGGCATGAAGATGTTATTGTTACAGATCAGCTAAATTATCTATAGTAAAGGATCCTACAAATTAATGTAAGATACAGTCCCAGAAAATAATTATATTATAAGTACGTCTGAGTCAGTGACAACCCTATATACACATGTCTTTTGTCTGTCTTTAGATTCGCCTCCCGTCACAAGGTAACACTACGACTATTGAAGTTATATTTTCATATAGCAGATGCGGTCGAGCGATGGACATGAGGCTAAGCGATTGATGATGCAGTGTATCATGTGTATCAAAGGTGTGAGTTCGAATGCCGCTGACGGACGGACAAAAACTTGTCAGCAGAAAATCTAACTGTAACACTTTGTGGTGTAATCTTCCGACTTATATAATTACTTGTAATAACCATGCATCTCTAGCACTCTGAAATCCAGTGGTAACATATATTGTATGGTTTGTCACTTTGTTACACTTGTTTGTATGGTATACTATTTCTTGTGTCTGTATAATGATTTGAATCATGATCCCATTCGATATGTTAAAATTGCTGAGTTAGATTGCTGACAAATAAAAAAGTATATTGTGTATAAAATAATAATAAACCATGTACACACGCTTAATAACACGTGCCTTATGTCTATCTCTAGATTCGCCTTCCGTGACAAGATAACACTACGACTATTGCAGTTATATTGTTATATAGCAAATGTGGTCGAGTGGTCTAGAGCGCTGGACATGAGGCTAAGCGATTGGTGTTGTAGTGTATCAAAGGTGTGAGTTCCAATCCCGCTCACGGGACGGACAGAAAATTTGTCAGCACAAAATCTAACACTACCACTGTTTGTTGTAATTTTCAGACTTATATAATTAATTGTATTAACCATGCATCTCTATCACAAAACGGTCAAAATTACGTGAATCCTGCATCTACTGTGGAGATCACTTCTAAACTCTCATTCAATCTTTCAGAATCTGTCAGGAGAACTTTTCTAGGACAGTACGCAGAACTGTCAGCCTGACACCTCTAACCTAGAACTGATTTGGACAGTTCTACCTAGAACTGATCCTGACAGTTCTACCCTAGAACAGTTTTAGACAGTTCTAGCTAGAACTGACCAAACTTTTGGTCAGTTCTACGGTTATAATTGATTTCAAATTCTACGGCTATAATTGATTTATAAATTCTACGGCTAGAATTGATTTATAAGTTTTAAGAAATCTTTGTCAAATTATAAAGGCTTCGGCAAAATAGCGATTAATGTAATATAGAGTTTTTCTATTTTGCCGGTTTTATTTTAGATTTATAATCGGCAAGAGAACATATTTAACCCCGCCATATTCTTCATGTATAGAGGGTATCACCAACCCAGTAGTCAGCACTTCTGTCTTCACACTAATTACCATTTATATGGTCATAATTAAAAATTAACCGTTTACAACACTTTAGTTTTTGTAATATAATAAGCCTAGGCTTTTCTACTTCAGGAAAAGATTACCTTATGTGTATTTGGCAAAACATTTAGGAATTTGTTGCATTCAATGCTTTCAACTTCATACTTTATTTGCCTTTTTTAGTTTCTTTTTTTATTCGAGCGTCAATTGTGAGTCTTATGTAGACAAAACGCGCGGCTGGCGCAATACAAAATATCAATCCTAGTATCTTTGATGAGTTAATTTAGACCATACCACAGTTCAGTCCTCTTGCCTCGAGTTTGACGTAATCGTATGAAACTTATCATCAGTTTTTCATTTGCAATTAGCTTCAACTTTCGGAGTACTCTTAACAATGGTAAAATTATTACAATGACGAAGGCTATTTGTTAAGCCGATATATATGTCAACACGATTTTATAAAATCATCTTCGTTTATTACTATCTTCTATAAGTACCGTTCTGCAAATCTTTAGACTTATATATTTTTTGTTCATTCATATTACAGATCGGTACGTATTAAATTTGCTGGTTGGTCTTTTTTTATAGACCTATAACCGGACATTGCTACCTATTATATAAATATATATACTCTTAAAGTGCTTTCATTTTCTACGTTTTTTCATCAAACGGTTTTTCATCTTTGTGATAATCATAGATGATAATGTATGTAACACATGGTAACGTAAAGTCACTATAAAAAAAGAAGATGTGGTATGATTGCCGATGAAAAAGCTATCCACATGAGACCAAATGACACAGAAATTAACAATTATAGATCACCGTATGGCCGTCAACAGTGCGCAAAACCCATTCCGTATAATCAGCTATAAAAGGCCCCGAAATAACTATTATGCCGTAATACTACATAAAAGGGACGGGACCCTTACACAAGTAGCGTCATATCTGTTAACCCTCTTAGTGCGTGGCTAAATTTTAAAACATTGTCCAGAAACGGGACAATTCAGTAAAAAATACCAAAAATATTAATTTGTTATTTAGTCTTGAATAAAAGCATGTTAACTTAAATAATTGAGGAATTACTAGGATATAAAGTCAACATGTTTATTTTTTTCAACAAATAACGTTACTTTCATGTCATTGCATAACGTCATAAGGTTAGAACGTCACGTCTTCAGCAAGTTTGGCGCTTTTCAATTAAATAACGTCAAGCACTTTGCAATGCTAAACAGAAAAAGGTTTTTTTTCACCGAAGCATAATACAACCACAAAAAACTAACGAAATCGTTAAAAGAACTATTTGAACCCTATACAATTGGTCTTTCTTATGTCATTAAGTTTGAGGCATTAAATTGTATCTTTATTTGGTAAACAGAAATAAAACATACATATTTCCTTTCCAAATGTTTAATTCTGTTCAAAAACAGTTCACCTCACAAATCATTACAAATCGTATATATACATCTAGTAATACAGCGACGTACACAGTGGTAATGAATTTTATAAGTTAATTTACTCTTCGTGCACGTCTTGACGTTGCTTTTGTTTGTGGAAGTCCTTGAAACATTTTCCTAGACAGAAACCTTCTCTGCACTGTTGGCACCAAGTTCTAACCTTCCGGTTATGACAGGAAACACAATTCCTTCTCTTTCTTCCAGGGATTTCAAAGAGGAAATGCTCTGAGATTGTTCTACTAGTCGCACCTTCTCCATTCCTACCCAAATCTCTACGCTGAATTGTATGGTCCCCAACTAAGCCAGTCACAATTTCCTGTTGAAACTGAAGATGGGTTAACTTTCTACCCAAGAGGAATGATCTCTTGTGGCAAATATATGCATTCACTGTAAGCAGGAATAGTATAATATATATATAGTAACATACATAGTAGTTTATTCTTTGGAAATATTTTACATAATTAAGTTTTAACTGTGAAAAAACGTCTAAAGATCGTTTCAGCGATTACGTCATCGTGTTGCTGTTGTACAGTGACAATTGGACTTTATGAGCCAGAACAACATTGTACTTTTGTGCATGAAATGTATCTCAGTTGTCATCTTTTTTATATCATAAAACGCGCCCTAAAACTTGTTTAACCCCGCCATATTCTTCCTGTGCCTGTCCCAAACCAGTGCCGGTAGTTCAGTGGTTGTCGTTGGTTCATGTTTTTCAAATTTGTTTTTAGTAAACTGTTTTGTTATAAATTATGCCGATATTTTTCTCAATTGAATTGTTTCATATATTCATGTCGAGGTCTTTTATAGCCGACTTTACGGTAGGTTTTTTTCCTTTATAGTTGAAGGAATTACGATTGTTTATAATTGCTTAGTACATCCACTTCATTTAAACTTTTGTGGTTAGTTGTCTTTTTGGTTATCATACCATATCTCCTTATTTTTTTTTTATTATACAGCTACGCTATATTTTTGACATCCTGGGCCCAGTTGTTCAAAAGTGTCGTTAAGCTAACGCAGTCGTTAAAGTGTCGTTACCCTGTCGTTAAATTTAACATAATCGTTAAGTGTTGTTCAAAATTTTTAACGCTTAACGCAGTCGTTAAATCTGTGTTAAACTTAATCACTTCACATACCTCGATTAAACCCCTAACGCAGCGTTAAAGATGGCCGCCTTAGACTTAGCCTTGTTTCATGTACCAATTCAAAGAAAAGAAAGAACTTTTAGAAGCAAAGAAGAACTTACCCTAGACTACACTGACACAGAACTTAGAGCACGCTACAGATTTGGGAGGGAAGGCATTTTATTCTTATCTGATCTAGTAAGGGACAAGTTGACACGTCAGACAAACCGGAATCATGCCCTCAGTGTAGAACAACAGATAATGGTGACATTGAGATTTCTTGCCAGTGGAAGTTTCCTCCAGGTCATAGGTGATACATTAGGTAAGACTATATACTTTTAAATGCTTCAACTGTTTACATATGTTTTCTCATGATATAATATTTCAATTTGAGAACTTTAAGCAAAATCTTAAGTGGCAATTCATAGTGTACATGCATTTAATGTTGCATTGTTTCTTCCATACTCTGCACTACAGTACAATATTTGATTACAAAGTAATTGGCCAGTCATTATCCTAAAGTTGGGCATCTCTTCTTTGTAGGTTGGACAAAAGCACAGTTTCAAGAGTGGTCGATTCTGTTTTAGACGCTCTTTGTGAAAAAAGGAACCAGTTCATTCAGTGGCCTACTAACCTTAACCAAACAAAAGCTGAATTTTACGAGTTTGCTGGGTTTCCAAACATTTTGGGTGCTATTGATGGGACTCATATAAGAATAAAGAGACCACATCATGACGAACCTTCATTTATCAACAGAAAAGGCTACCCAAGCCTGAATGTTAAGCAGTATGTGATGCAAAGGGTAATGTTCTTCTGTTTTCATCTTCACATAATTTTGAACTGCCCTCGCCACATTGTAAACAAATCTGCTGTTACCCCTGAATTAAATTTCAGAAACCAGTCTCACTATAGTCTGTTCCATATAACGAAGTTTTTATATTATTGAAATTGATATTAATAGTTTTACTTCCAGACCTAGATAAAAAAAAAAATCCATACAGTAACTCTCATAAAAAAAATGTTTTCCAGCTTAAAAAAATGTTGTTTTCTAAAAAGGATGAACAACTTATTTATAAGTAATCCCCCCCCTTTTTTCCCCATTTTGTACTATAAACAAATTACTTAAAAAAGACGCTGGATTAATAAGACTTAGGCTTTAAAGTCTTTGACCCCACCCTTTTTGTGAAATGTCTCTTAAGGTTTACTAGTTTTTGAAAAAAATATTAATTGAAAAAAAGTAACTTAAACATGTTAAATTAGTGCTTTATATAATGTTTTAACTGATTTTTTTCAGGAAGATTTACAAACATAAATGCAAACTGGCCAGGTTGTTGTCATGATTCACATGTTTTCAGAACGTCACAGGTGAGTGTAAATGGTTGATTAATAATTTTAAATCAGCTTCATTAGTCATTAGAATACAATGTAGTATAAAAACAGATCATAATTATACATAACATTGAGAAATTTGATTCTATTAGTCCCACAGTGGCGGATCCAGAACTTTTCCTAAGGGGGGGGGGGGGGGGGGGGGCGTTGACTGACCTAAAGGGGGGCCGCTCCAGTCATGCTTCAATGATTCCCTATATAATCAACCAAATTTTTCCCACGAAAGGGGGGGGGCGGCCCCTGCAGGGCCCCCTTGATCATTCTATGTCCCAGATGGTATATATATATATATATTTCTGTTTTATGTAGACAACCTAAGTGTAGATGCAAAATATTTTCACTTTTCTTAAAGAGGTCCAATGTTTCTGGTTTATATCATATCAGAGACATATTGTATTATATATCCCTGATATCAGCCAGCAAAAATGGAATGAAAAAATGTCTGGATATCATAAGAATGGTAAAATGTTGTATGATTGCCAATGACATATCTTTTTAACAATGCAAACTAAATTGATATGCATGTATATTCTTTAAAATCTATTTTTGTATTGTATTTATATTTATGTATTGTATAGTATTCCTTAAAATAGATATACATGTATTTGCTCATGCAGGTTTGTGCTCACATGGAGAGAAATGGCAATTGGGAAAATGGTATTTTACTTGGTGATAGTGGCTATCCCTGCAGGTCATTTTTAATGACACCTTTTCTGAACCCCAATGAACAACACCATAGAAGGTTCAATAGATGTCATGCAGTCACAAGATCCATTATAGAAAGAACATTTGGCAGATGGAAGAGAAGGTTCCATATATTGCATTCTGAAGTGAGTTATTATTTAGATGATTTTATTACTATTTCTTATTGATTGAAGTATATTTTTCCTTTCAAATTATAATCAAAATATTTTTTGTTTTAAAGAAAATTACAATACCACCCTCCCCCTTTTCCACTCCCCCACCCCTCTCACTCTCAATACTATATCGAATATGTAACCCTGTATGGTAATTTCTTTTTAATTTTGCAGATTCGTATGGATCCCAAAAAGGTAACCAAAATAGTTATGGTTTGTGGAATCCTCCACAACATCTGCATCCAGCTAAATGAACCAGATGTAGCAGCAGAAGAGCTTGTTAATGAGGATGTTGAAAATGGAAACAACTATAATGGACAACAGGATGGAAGAGGGATTAGGCAGCACATTGCTGAAACTTATTTTAACCGTCATTAAATTTAAAAAATTTCTTTCACTTTCTTTATTTTTACGTATTGTAATCCAAGAAACTGAAGGACCAGGATCATTTACGATTTCATAAAATTATTTAGCTTTAAATGTTACAAAAAAAATATATTTGGCAATTGCCAAAATCTTGCACCAACAATGAAAATAGAAGATTTGGTATGCTTGCCAATAAGATAAAATCTTATATACTTCAAATGATATAGATATGAGCATTTACATGACACTGTACAGCCATCAACATTGAAAAAGTCAATTTCCTTTATACAGAAACATTGTTGGTGAAATAAGACTCAATATTGAGATTATCATCTTACCAGCTTGAAATTATCACATTTGACATCAAAATGTTAATACATTGATATCTTATCTTCATTGATAAGGCTACAAAGATGACCAAAAAAAATCAACACAAAATCCAAATTGCTGACAGTATTCATTTATAAGTTATATAATCATCAATTTCAATCACAAAGAATTCATACATACAATATGTGTTTAATAGAAAATCAATCAATATAATATATGCAGTATTTTAATAAATTGATTTTGTAATAAAAATGGAAATTTGGAAAAAACAATTAAAACAAGTCAATCATTTCAGTAAATAGATTCAAAACATTTAAATATTTAACAACTTGAAAAGTTTTCTAATGTTTTGACAATCACTGCCCTAAAACTGACAGTAGTTCCAAGGCATCAAAATCTAAACTGTCATATTTGCTTAGCAATTTTCTCAACAGATCTACTTGTAGTGTATTCTTCTCTAGTTCCTTTTCAAGAACTGCACATTGTAATGTATACATATCTTCAGCTGTCTTTTTCTTCTTGATGGGTGTCTGTTGTATGCTGCAAGAAAAAAAAACACCACATTGAAAATAATTACTGTATAAATAACCATTATAAGTTGATTGCGGCATAATCAAGTTTTGCCAACTTTCTACAGTCCCTTTTTCCTAGAGAGTGTCTCATCAGTTGTATTATAATGGAACAATTATTTCTTTTTTTGACTGCCCATTTGAAGTTTTTAGTACCATGAGGTGTGCATCAATATTTCGGTTGGGGAAGTGGGTATCGAGGAAATTAGAAAAACATAGACAGGACAGGAGTTTTGAGAAGAAGTAAAAAATGTCATTATGAGACACTTTGCAAGAAAAAGGCAGGATGACAATTTATGTAAAAGTCACGCACCGGGTAATCTAAAGAGAAAAGAAGACAGGACCAAAAAGTTTGAAAAATGAAAAGGCAAGACAGAAATTACAACAACAACCAAGGCAGGACAAAATTTTCAACATCCCCCCCCCCCTTAAAAAAAGGTTGAGTGCTCACCCACTCTATCAGTAGTCTGTGTAGGTCAGTGGTTTTTCATTCACTTTGTATTTGTTTTTTCATAAATTCTTTTTTTTTATCCATTGCATGGTATTTTATACAGTATGGGTTTTTATCATTGTCGAAGGCTGCACAGTTACCTTATAGCTTATATCCACTTTGTTTTAACTTTGCTCGATAGATGTCCTATTGACAATCATATCCCATCTCCTTTTTTACTATATTTGAACACTAGTGTGCTCTGTTCTTTTTTTTAAATTTTTTGGTCCATTTTTCTGTAAATTTTACCCATTCTCCGTTATTCTTTCCTATCCAGATTTCAGACCTTAATAAAAAAAAAAAAGATACTTGATGGGCACCATAGCATTCACACACACTAAACAGTACACTATATGATTTAGAAAAAGAACAAATATATTCAGCTGGGGCCCCTTAACAAAAATGTGTACTTGTTTCAGAGAAAATTGATAACACACTAAACTCTTAAAACATACATCTGTACAAAACAAAGAAAGGCTAGAGGTTCCTGGCTTGGTTGTATATTTTTTTATCTCAAATAAATCATGTACATATTTAATCAAGAAAGAACAAGAACCATTTAATCGATGTTATTTTATTTGCACTTCCTAAATAATTTGTACATTCATTGGAATCCTGAAACAACAACAACAACAACAATCACCCCCCCCCCCCCCCCCCCACCACACCTCATTCATAACTAGATATTTTAAGGTTCAAAGGTTAAAAAATTAAGATACAAGGGACTGCGATTAGGATTAAAATAACAGTCAGTATTGAAAATTTATCTACCAGTATACTGATAAAATTTGTAGAATTATAGGTTGCAGTAAAATAAATTAATAAATTGGAACATACAATTTTCTGTATATTTTTTTCTATTTTTCTACATGCACATGTCAGATATTCCTTTTTGAAGAAAAAAAAACAAGAAGAAAAACTTTTTGTTATACTCATAGTTTCCCAAAGCCGGTTACTATGTAGCGGGTCATCATCTCCTCAACACAACTGTGAATTTCTGGTTTTTTTTTGGGGGGGGGGGGTCAAACTTTTGAAATTATGTTCTTAGGGGGGTCATTATATGGTTTTATAAAATAACGGGGGGGGGGTCCCAACATAAAATTTTATATCAAAAATTTGAACCGACCCCCTCAGCTGAGAAATAATGACCATTCCCTTAGACGAATATAAACTTTATGAGATCATTCTATCTCCAAATTGTGCACCGAACACAAATTGAGACTTATATAACTGTTGAACGTATATATAATTGCTGCTGTCATGAAATAAGAAATTTCTTGTTGTAAATATGTAGTAACATTACCTGCATGAACTTGAAGATCTTTTTGACTGGGAAGATGCTGAAATACTTGGTCCTGGAGATGTGGCATTTCTATCAGTCCCTTCAGCATTATCAGCTACAGGGCAGGTCTGCTCATTGTTCTGCAAGTTTGCATGATGTCTGTCTAAGGCTCTCATCCAGACAGATGCTTCTGCTGTAGGTCTGGGGGTATCTGTGGCAGTGCATGGAGACTGGCTTCCATTTGTGGTGGAAATTGCTTCTAAAATATCAAGTAAAGAAATAGGAATAGAAATTCTTGTAAAGATTCTTAGTAAGAACAAATCTATACAAATAGATAATTTTAGAGCCTTTTATAGCTGACTATGCTGTATGGGCTTTGCTCATTGTTTAAGGTCGTACAGTGATCTTTTTGGTCTCTTGTGTAGAGTTGTCTCATTGGCAATTATACCACATCTTCTTTTTTAGTATATATATTAACATACGGACAATGACCTGAATTTTTCATAGGCGACATGTGAGGGAAAAATGGTTTTATTTCAAGGTATATTATATTGATTTTTTTAATTTTTTTACAAATGACCTATGAAATGGTTAAGAGCAATTGTGAAAGCATAAACATATAACACATTTTTTTAATAATATTTGTTTCATATTTTTATTATTTTTTTATTTTGTTATCGATTTCAGTATAAAAACAATATACGTATAGTGTCTAATTATATATTAGTCAGGGTATATACTGTGACACTCTCGGCATAGAGTTTAAATCCCCTGAGCCGAAGCCTTGTTTTTATTTTTATAGTTTTTTTTTTCAGTTTTAGAAGGTCACTTTGTAAGTAAACTGATTTTTTTTAATTTATTTTGAAAACAGAAGTACAAAGAGGAATAACTCTAGATGATTCATTTATAAGATATAAGAAACAGGCTATAGTCTTTCTTCTATGGTGTAAGCAACTAATAAGTTCTTATCTGAACATGAAATTATATATTTTAAACTTAATAAGTTATTGTTTTAATTGATTAAAACAGTTTCATCACTTTAAAACAGTTTTTGATTCTTTTGAAGTCATATCTCCGTAAAAAATATGTTTTCAATGTCACAAGGGACAAAAAGCGGTATAGGCAAAACAAAAATCAACACGATGGTGAAAGTAGGTTTTGCAGTCAAAATAAAGATTGATAAAGGTTAACTACTGTTTCAAGGATATCCAAATGCAAAAAGTGTAAGTGAATAATGCAATCCGTTATGTACAAGTGACCACTAGTTGCGCATACGTATGAAAATTTAAAAGTAGATTGACATATATATTTTTAGAACATGTCAAGGTCAAATATATTTAAAGCGAGGAAATCCCATGCTATGGGAAACCCTTCTGTCAAAGCAGACGACCGTTAGCGTAAAATTATTTTCTATATCTACTGGTTAAAATCAAAGTTTTTATGTCAAATTAAAGAATGAAATTAGAGTAAAAATTAAATTGAATTTAAAAAATACATACCATTGCAAGTTATTTCTGTCTCCAAACCATCAACTCCAATGAATGAGGCACTATCCCTCATAGCATTAACTATGTTTTCTTCCGCAATAGTCAGCTGTGTGGGTGGTGGTCCACCTCCAGTTTTGCTCATTTCCTTTCTGTTGTTGGTAAACTTCTCTTTGGCACCCCGACACATATTACGGTATTTGTTTCTGACTTCAGTTTCACTCCTCATGCAAACACCCAATGCATTGACTTCCTCTGTTATGACTTTCCATAACTCATTTTTCTTCTGATTAGTAACTTCTGGGGAAAATCCCCCTTTCAATAACTCCAACTCATGTGTAACTCTTGAACTGATAAGGTTTGCCTCAATGGATGTGAAATTGGCTTTTCTGTCCCTAGGCAATTTTTTTGCAGACAATTCAGCCATCTTGGTAGCAGGAAGTGAAGATTTTCTGTGCATTATGGGTAACATTTTAACGACAAAAAATTTAACAACTCTTAACGCAGTGTTAGTTAACATTGTCGTTAAAAAATTTTGAACAACACATTTTAACGCATATGTTAGCTAACGACTTAGTTAAGATTTAACGACTCGTTATCCTTAATCATCGTTAAGGCTAACGACACTTTTGAACAACCGGGCCCTGAACTCAGCTAATTAAGATACTACTTTAATATGATAAGGATAACGAATTTAATAGCATATGCATGTTGAATTGTTTGCTAATAAGACGGACGTTGGTAATCTTTATATCATTTGAATCAATTTATATACGTATATAATCACGGCGAGGGAAGAACAAAACATTTGCGAAAGCAAATTAACAGATCTAACATTGTTGGGTTGATGTTTAGACGAGTTGTAAATATATATATATACATATATATATATGAACAATAAATGATTTTATTATTGTATTAAAAATTACTTTAATACTAACCACAAGCAGTCAATAAAAGATTAACAAGAATCTTTTTCCATAGTTTCACTGAACGTATGTCTGGATCATACACTGATAAAAGTTGATCTCCTAAATCTACTCCTCCCATGTTTTCATTGTAAGTATGGACAACTCCCGGAGCGACCTTTTTCTTTCCCTTAGAATTTGATGCAGTTTCCAACCTTGCAATAAAAATAACTATCAAATCAGATTTCTAATAGAATATAACTCTACTTTTATATTATAGATTTTCCTATATTTGCTTCAGCAGAAAATTATCATCCATCACCATTTTTATCTATTGTTATCATCGCCAATTATCATAGTTGTTGATGTTGTTGTTGTTGTTGTTTACTATTATTTTTATTTCTATAACTATTACTGTTATTACAAATATTATTCTTATTAAAATTAATATTACTATTTTCGGAACACTCTAAACATTGAATTACAAAATTATTTAAACTTCATTATTATGAAAATATGAAGGTTCTTAGGCTGCTTATCTATTATACATTGTATATAGCTTAAATGCACATAACAAACCTGCAATGATCAGATGATGTAAGAAATCGCACCTGTCGACGATCAGACCAATGAATTGCTAGTATATTTCCCTGCTTCTTAGCATTAACGGTTCCTTTAGGGGTTTTTAACGTTTTAAAACTTAATGGCATTCCCTTTCTGCCTGCTAAGACTGTTCCAGTGGAGTAAGTGCCATTACCCAGCAAGTCATGTGTATGTTTAGGACTGGTAAAGAGGCTGTCTGTTGTGACATGGTGAAATTTGTTATAATGTGGCTCCACTAACTCTGTAACAACTGAATAGCCAACTCCATGAGGATATGGCTGCTGACGGTTACGTCTTCCAAAGTACAACTGTAATTGCTCAGTATAACCTGTATCAGATTCACTTAGAACCCATACCTTGGCCCCCCACTGATGGGACTTTTTTTTTTTAAATGTATTGGACGATATTATGTCTACCTTTAAATCCGACTATTCTTTCATCTACACAAATGTCTCTTCCTAACCTGAGGGAGAAAAGATTTTTAATGAAAATCACTTTATTTTTCAATCGAGTTTTTTTTTTTTTTTTAAATATGTTGTCGTGGTCTAATTAAAATCTTTATAAAACAACAAAGAATTCGAAAAGAGGATAGTATTTTAATATACATGATATACACGCGTATTTGACAAAAATATATTTATTGACCGAATCAACCTAATTCCATGGCAAATTTGTCATTTAGTAAAATACACATCGGATAAAACTATCCTCTTGTATTCTAAAAATTTAACGTTTCTGAATGGAAAAACATCTACATGTATGTTGGTGACACGGGGTAATGTCAATTAGTAATCAATTTACTTGTGTATATACTGGTTTTTTTATTTGTTCGTGTAGTAATTTAACCGATCTATTTACTTTTTTGTTTATGTAATTCTTTACTGGCAATTGACTTCTGTCCGAGTTTGTATGTAATATTTGCCACTGGAAATTTATAACGTGTGACACATTTTTTACATTGGATGAAAATGAGATCATATTAAAGAATCATTAATGCTGTACCTGTAATTCTTCCTAAATGCCGTGTTGCATACATCGATAGCTGGTCTCACTTTATGCATTGGATCATACTGTGGATGATCCCTTGGCAGTGCTGTCTGGTTATTATTGACGTGTAGATTAGACAAAATGGCTAAAAATCGGTCCCTTGTCATCACGGAACGGAAAGAAGGCGTTCGTCTCAACCACAGTTTGTCTTGTGTTTCCCAATACGAAGCTAATGTTGGCTTCTGTATTATCCCCATTAGCAGCAGGAGTCCCAGAAAAGCTTTCATCTCTTCATTATTGACTGGACGCCACATATGGAGCCTTGATCGTGGTTTCAAATTTCCCACTGCTTTCTTATCTTCTGCGTATCTGTTGGTTTCTTTTACTAGAAGGTCCACCACATTGTTGTCCACATTTTCTGGGTCCGTCACCATTGATAGGAACAATTCATGAGGCTTATCATCCGGCCGAACAACAACTGGTCCCAGACGATTTCCCCTAAATTCCTGCATTTCTGGCATGTAAAACTCTTTAGTGTCAAATACGGGGAACCATGGACCAGGATTCAACGTTTCATCTTCTAAATCGGACGCTGTATCCATATTCATTTCTGACATTTCTGAATCGTATTCCATGGATTCAAAATCGCTCATTGCTATTTTTGTTAGCTCTATTTTACCGTCAAAATGGTCAACTCGAATGCTACGTCTTGTGACGTCATATAAGTAATGACGTAATCATGACGTTTTACGAAAAAGAAGAGTAAACAAAAACAAATATTTTAATTATTCTAATATTTTTAATCTATACAATAAATGAGGGAAGGGTTATATAGTTTAGCACATTCTTTGAAAAACAGCCGAATTTTAATACACAAAGGACATATATGTCCTTCCAGCAGTAAGCCAGGGGAGGACACATATGTCCTTCCCGCAGTAAGCCAGGGGAGGCCACATATGTCCTTCCCGCAGTAAGAAGCTTGGTTATACTTTTGGACCTTTTAAACCTTTTATATATTCTTACCTATTGAATATAATCAGCAAATTAGCCCTAATACGGATAAATCAGCATGTGAAATACTTGTGGTGTTGTCCTATCGATATACATCAGGAGTAGAATAGAAACCAAAACAAAACCTACCTTACAATATTATGCGAATTTCGACGTATCAGAAAACGTTCAACGGTAGCGTTTTCATTTGTATGACGTCATGTTTTGAAATGACTAAAATGCGTCAAAAAAGTCTTTCGCGGAATTTTATTTTATTTTTATTTTGTTAATTTCTCCGAGCTCTCGTTTATTACTTCTTTTTATTATGCATCCGAATAAGAATAAAAGTTATTTTGTCTTTTTTAACTGCACTTTTTAAATCAATAAAATCGGCAAAGGGTCTGCAAATAGGTTCCAATACATGTAGATTTACGTGGGAAGTATATTGTAACAGCCAACTTATATTGTACGTTTGCCTATTATTAATATATAAAGGTACAAGCCTTGTGTGTATGTTGAACCGATGTATATCATTTATTCATTTATATATATAAAATAAACATATAAATCGTAACCAATTGGTAGCCCAGAGGTTTCATCGATATGTTGAAGTCAGTAACATTTAACAGAATTCATGGACGGGTTCGATTCCCAGTGAAGGCATACAAAAATTACAAAAATTAAAGGTTTTTAAAATAATTCCATTTGTGAACAGAAATCAGTAAATTAGTCAATTCAACCTTAATGAAATTAGACACACAAAGGAAACAATAGAATATAATCTGGTGAGTCCATTTCAGCGACGGATTTAGGAAGCGTTGATTCTAGAAAAAGAATCCACGGTAAATGAATAGGCTGACGTCACCACAATGGTTTAAATAGTTTGTAATAAATCTTCCCACGTAAGCGGTAATTCGAAGAAGTTTCTTGAACGAGTTGAATCTATTCAAATCGATGACATTTCCGATTCCTTGTATCATGTGTATAGTAAATTTGTTCTGTGTAGCTTGTACGGTATCTAATACGACTTCTTGCTGTGCAATAGTGGATAAAATTATTGTTTTAACTGTGTGCCATGCTAGCCAATTATTTCTACTGAGAGCCAATCTGGGCCATGCATCCAAAGGCGGTTGTCTTTGAATTTGTCTATGGTTATCCCTCTTGACAGTAAATCAGCCGTATTTGACTCACTTGGACAGTGTCGCCAAGTCAACTCATCTGTTAGCTCTGTAATTTCTTTAACGCGGATTAAAATAAATGGTTTTAAAGTTTTCTTTGAACTTAACCAGTTCAAAACTATCTGGCTATCACTCCATAAAACTGCACGGGTTATCTGCAAAGTGTTCCTAATGTGTGCTAAAAGTCTGCGTCTAATTACGGCAGCAATCAATTCTAATTTTGGTATTTTCAGTTGTTTCAGAGGTGCTTCTCTGTTCTTTGCCATTATTAAAGAACTATTTCTGTTTGCGACAATGTACGCGCATGCGCCGTAGGCTTTCATACTAGAGTCCGTGAATACATATATAACGTTGTCATTGTTTGGGACTGAACTTTCATCAAAGTAATGCCGGGGAACAACTGTCTTTGTGGCTTCTTGTATATTCTTACTGATATTTACCCATTCTGTGATCGTTGAGTCAGGTATCAATTCGTCCCAGTTGAAGTTTTTCTCCCATATGTTTAGCATTAACAGTTTACTGCGGACGGTTATGGGGCTTCGTATTCCTAGTGGGTCATAAATCCTTGATGATTGTCTTATTACTTCGCGTTTTGTTTATACTTCTGATGTATCTAGATAAGGCGTAACGAATCCTAATGTGTCACAGCTGGCTGTATCCCATCGTAATCCTAAGATTTTAACTAGTTGATCTTTGTCCACAACGTTTTCGATTCTTGCTAATACTTGTAATAGTTGACTGTTTGAGGCCCACGAGCGCAAGTTAAATTCTCCATCTGCAAATAAACTACGAACTTGTTTTGAGTATTTCACAGTTCTTCTTCTGATTCAAAGCTTGATACAATGTTATCTACATATAAATCTTTGGTAAATTTTTCCGTGAAATCAAATGGATGGTTATTCAAGTGCTTTGATACGGTGTTCAATTGCAAGTACAAATCAAGTACTGTAAAATACAGGTACCTAAATATTACAATAATTCTTAAGTAACAAAATAGTACTGAATATTAAAAGTAGATTTCCATTCCACAGTTTTTTGTACATAAATAGTCCATATGCAAAAGTAGCTGTGTAAGCAAAAACAATAACTTCAGTAGGCATTAACATATCCATAAATAATACATTCACATAGATAAAGTGGTGTGTGTGTGCATTTTAAATAAATTCCAATGGGAACAAACTGTGCCCCTCTACTTGCCGACTTACATCTAGAAATTGACAATGAGGGTCGGTTCAAAACAAAACTTTACGACAAAAGAGATGATTTCAGCTTTCCAATTGTGAACTTTCCATTTCTAAGTAGCAACATTCCTGCAGCACCTGCATACGGGGTATATATCTCTCAATTGATACGATATGCCCGTGCTTGCATTTCCTATCATGATTTTCTTGATAGAGGGTTGCTGCTCACAAGGAAGCTATTAAACCAAGAGTTCTAAATGGTGAAGTTGAAATCATCCCTTCGTAAATTTTACGGACGCCATCACGAGTTGGTTGACCGTTACGGAATAACCGTTTCACAAATGATATCGGATATGTTCCTTATCCCCTTCCCTTTCATGAATGTGACCTACCGAATTAGACTGTTTACCAGATTTGTTATCACATAAGCAACACGACGGGTGCCACATGTGGAGCAGGATCTGCTTACCCTTCCGGAGCACCTGAGATCACCCCTAGTTTTTGGTGGGGTTCGTGTTGTTTATTCTTTAGTTTTCTATGTTGTGTCATGTGTACTATATATTGTTTGTCTGTTTGTCTTTTTTTATTTTTAGCCATGGCCTTGTCAGTTTATTTTAGATTTATGAGTTTGACTGTCCCTTTGGTATCTTTCGTCTCTCTTTTAAAATGTTAGAAATTATTATAAATTAATGAATTTATCTCCCTCATGCAAAACTCTGATTCCTTTCACGAATGTTGGACCCTTTGGATTATCATGATTATAGCTCTTCAACTTTTATATAAGCTTTGGATTTAAAATATTTTGGCCACGAGCATTACTGAGGAGACATGTATGTATTGTTGAAATGCGCATCTGGTGCAGGAAAATTGGTACCGTTAATGTTATTAAAGAAACTCTCAGGTGTACAGGGCCGTAACTAGCCTCTTTTAATAGTGAGGCAAAATATATCGGCGAGCGGAGCGAGGCGAAAAAATTTTGGCGAGGGGACTGGGGGCCGCTCAAGACCCCAGAAGCTCTGAGAAAAATAACGTAAAATCGTGCATTCTGAGCGTTTCCCGGACTCTTTCTGACATTGAAACGCAATTAATTTTTATCTTTTTTTCGGCAATATTCTGGTCTGAAAGCAAAAACATAGATTCATTGTAATTTAAGACTTAAAGGTTTTATGAACAACATTAAAAGACCGTCGATATGTAGGACAAAGCAAAATTCGTAATTCTCATAATAATTAATACCGGATCTGTCTGTCTGTTTTAGTCTTGTATTGTGCTTAGACTTTGGTGATATTTTTATGACTAGATTGAAATATAATGACAGTACAGTATTATGCTTTAAATACTAGTACTGCTTAAGTCGACACTAGGGACCATCTTGACCCTGTTTTACGGTATTAATGATTCTTTTATTGTTGAAGACCCTCCAGCAACTTTGACCAAATGATTGATCATTAGTATTTTTTATGCATTGACTTTGTGTGCGATTAGGTTTCGTGCACATTTACTCCATATTCCTTTATTTTCTGTAAAAGGGTCTGAACATGACTTAATGCAAGTTTAACCCATCAATGGAAATGGTCATATGGCAATACATTATTGCTTTTTTTCTTCAAATTATTTGATACCGGAAAATTGGTGACCTTACTTTAATTTAAACCATGTTATCTGGTTTTATCAACCAAAAGAAGCCAGTTGTGAATTCATTGATATCAAATTCAATTCTCCATGCAGAAATGACCATTTTTTTCTGTGTCTTGTATATTCTTAAAATATTTTCTCGCACAATATCTGGACATCGGTGGGTATGCAACATTGCAAAACCACACGTTTACAAATGAAAATCAACACTCAGACTATTGTCATAAAGTAAGACAATAAATGAGCAAAAGGCAAACCTGGGACACAGAAGTACAAACAATAGACCATCAACTCTGAAAACTAAAAGTACAAAAGAAACATGGATCACGAAAAACATGCAGGGGCGACACCAGAGAGTGAAGAGAACTTGCTTCTTGTTAGACACTTTCCGTGAAAATGATTTGATATTAAGACAATCTTTTCAGTTTTGTTTCATTTTTTTTTTGAAATTTGTAACATGAGGCATTTGCCTCATTTGCCTCAATGTAGTTACGGCCCTGGTGTATGACAACTTTCGTGATTATTGAAAGTAGTCTATTTGGCCTTTTTAACTATTTGGGATTCGAGCGTCACTGATGAGTCTTTTGTAGATGAAACGTGCGTCTGGCGTAAATACAAAATTTAATCCTGGTATCTATGATGAGTTTTTTGTATGAACAAGCTGACGAGCACTGTCACAATTTTAATAATTTTAGCTGCAAATAAAAAGTTTCATTGTTAATGACCCCTAAAGATAAATATTTACTTGAATTGTTACGTCAATTTCTTACATAAGAGTTTTGTACTGAGATCAAAAAATTATGAAAATGCAAATTGTCAATGGCAGTCAGCAGGGTTAAAGAACATCAATTGTTCGACCTGTTAGTCAAATGCGTTTTCTTAAAACACAGTGTAGATACTATTCTGTACGCTATCCGGAAGTCGCGATTTTCGAAGCGAGGATTTCAAACTGGCTAACAGAACGGTTTTGTTTTGGTGCTTTTTCTCATCATTTGTTTACTCCTATATCTATAAAGTGCTTTGCACATCTTAAATGTATGTATAACATCATAAATATGAGTAACTGTAACAAAAACATGCAGTAGAATATAAAATATTCGCGTGCATCACACCAACTTCATAGAAAAAAGTGAAATCGATTGACAATTTTGCTCTCGTAGTACAAAGCAGATAATCTTTTATTGCGAATATTTGCATCAGTTTACAGTAAAATATATACTGTTTCAATATTCTATCGTATTTAAGTAGAATGTTCGTATTTCAAATAAAAAAATATGCTTTCCTTGAGGATCCCAAAATAAATTACTGTACGATCAGTCTAAAACTGACTGTATTCTAGTAGCGATTTCAGATTTTTTGTCTGTATGACCAGTCGTGATTTTGAAGAAAAAAACAACAACAAATGGAAGTTTTTAACGACCTTGACTGAAAAACAACGGCAATTTGAAGGTATATACGTGTCTATGTGATATTATGATTGTGTCCATGGAACTATAACGTGTAATTTCTTTCATCAGACAATACAAATATATTTCTGATGATTTTTGTAGACGGCAAATTAATTTTTATTCCGTCAGTCTTACTTAAAATCAAACGCCTAAAAAGCAATACATGATTCGCTTGTGGACTGTATTAGTGTGTCTTTGCAGTTATCTGTTTAACTATTACATTTTTAAAGACTATTTACACCGTCTACCGTTGATCAATTGGTGATTACATACATCAAGCCTGTCTCTTTTAAAATGACAAAAAATAGATAGAGAAAGCTTTGTTAAAAAACTTTAGGTATTGAGGAAAGAATTAACGAAATTATACCCCGCCACTTCTATAGTCCATGTTTTGGAAAAAAATAAACCACCAGAAAAACTAAATTATAGCTGCACAGGGGCATCATTTAATAACGAATATGAGAAAGTTTTATTAATACTAGTATATGGTAAGTTTTTGAAAGTTGCGTATAGTAAGCGGGTACCACCCAATAAGGTAATGGAAAAGTCCATATCATGGAAATAAAAAACTGATGATTTTTCGAAAAACCAAAATAAGAGGTACACAATTGAATTAAATGATAAGGAATCTGAAAAAAAAAGATTCATTAAGTTATGACAAGTGTCTGAAGGAAGTTGTGGATATAAAATAGGTACGCCCAATATAAGGTTATGACAAAGTCCGTATTTACGATAGAGAAACATCAAAAATATTTTTACAAAATATGCGAAATAGAAGGTCCATACATACATTAATAGATTACAAATGGAGCAATTTTAGAAAAGTTTAACAATTGGTTTTGGAGGTCACGGTTGGAAATATCTGATGGGTGCCCCCATATAATGCAATGTTCTCGTTTGAATTGTTTTACATTGTCATTTCGTGGCTTTTTATAGCCGACTCTGTGGTATTGGCTTTGCTTATTGTTGAAGGCCATACGGTGACCTACATTTGTTAATATCTGTGTCATTTTGATCTCTTGTGAACGGTTGTCTCATTGGCAATCATACCGCATCTTCTTTTTTATATTTTTTATATTTATGATACGGAATCCGAGAAAAAAATAATTAATAGTTATACCAGTGTCGGATTCAAGAAAATTGGGATCCGGCGGTTTGAAACTCTTTTTTTTTAACTTTCAATGCATTTGTATGGGAACATATATTTGGAATCCTCTTTTCTCCTGGATTGGACCCCCTCTCCATTTAAAAATGTCTGGAAACACCAATGTATATTAAGTGGTGTATGTGGAGATGCGCTTGCAAAACCGGCGAAACATGTTGTACCGGTCCAACGGACAAACGGAAAGACGGACTTCATTATCACTATAAACCATCGCCTCACAAAGTGGTGTACAATTGAGTGTGAAAGAGACAGATCTACATCCAAAACAAAGTGAAGGAACTGTGATCAATTATAGGCTACAGTACGGCCTCGAATGTTTGTAAATTCATGCATTTTTATATAGTAACTATTAAATCTGTGTGTTTGTACAATTTTAAGTAAAACGGAGGACATTTCTGAAACTTCAATAAACAAACAAACCTTTTTCTTATTTCAGCCACATTCAAACATCCTTATACTTAATGTAATAAGTCGAGTACACCCTATCGAGCTAAAACATGTTTGAAAAGTTTACAGGATGTGAATTTATTAAAATATATTTGTGTTATTTAGAAAAATGCCATCTTCTAATGTATCGTAAATAACTTTGAAATCACTACTAGAATACAGAGAAATAACGACTGATCATACAGTTTCAAAATATACAAGCGAGACTGATCGTACAGTGAGAAATTCAAACAAGTGTAATTTTCTTATTTCTGGCTTCAAAGATCTGGCTGAAACTTTTACCACCACTTAAAATACACTTTATCTAGTAAATTAAGTCTGGATTTTACGTTAATTTGTACAGTAAGAGTGCAAAAAGATTGTTTTTAGGTTCACCAACTGATTTTCCTTAGTGATGCACTTGAAAATCTCTTAATTAAGGCAAAGATACGAATAATGAATGTGCTAAATTTAATTATAAACCATTTGTGAGTATCGATGTCAGCTGAATTAATCATTAAGCAATGTACAGATGAACATCTTACCGTTTAATATAGTATATCTGACAAATTTAAAATGTGATCCAAAAAGTTCTCGCTTCGAAAATCGCGACTTCCGGAAAGCGTACAGAATAGTATCTACACTGTGTAAAATATACCTTTTCACTCTTAAGGTATTTTGGAAAATGTTGTTAGCGCTGTGATTAGACCCTTCTACAAGGAAATTTGTTACATGAACACGTATAAAAATTGCGGTTTTTATCCGACGCATTATAGGTTTGAACGTTGTTTTCAATTTAGACTTGTATATATACTTTGTTACTTCATTTGATACCTTTGTATTCATAAAAATAGCAACAATCAACATCCTATCTATTAAGGCGTGGATCACTCTGAAAATAAACTGATTATATAGATGTCTAAGAATATAACTTATTCACTCTAATAAATACATTAAAAAGTTAGCTTTCATCCTGACCTGACAAATCTTTAATCCATTATCCACACACACAGGCGTCTTATTGAAAATGATCCTTCCTTAAAAGAAATTTTTCCATCTCATCTCGTCATGGCTAACCGCAGACCCAAAAACGCAAAGATATTCTAGTAACATCCAAAGTATCTAAACAAGAGATATCAACTGTCGGAGGTTATAAACCATGTGGAAGGAACAATTGTCAGTGCTGCAAAGTCGCCAACACCGAAACCCAATTCGTCAGCCAGGTCACAAAGAAACAAAACATATTTATAACATCAAATTGCAAAACGCAAAATTGTATTTATGTTCTAACGTGTGGAACTTGTAAATTGCAATGTGTTGGTGCAACAGAAACACCATTTAACATTTGACTTAATAACCATCGGTCATTTTATGCAAAAGAAAGAAACTGCACAAACACAAGATTCCTTTTAAGAGCAGGACATGTTTTTGAATACGTCAAATTTCAAATCATTGAGAAAAATCAAAATTGGGATACACAAGAAAGACGAAAGAGAGGGAGATTTTGGGAGCACCAGTTACGAACAAATTAATCTATAGAAATTCATACATTTTATCGAACATCAATAAATGTGTCAAACCTTTATTCCAACTGTAACGTATTTTTGTATAGAACATCAATAGATATGTTAAACTTTTACTCAAATTTTGTGTAGTTCAAGCTACAAAGATATTTGTTGTCATGCATCCAATTTCACCTTGAGAGATGCAAACGCCTGATGAAGCTAATTTGTTTATCGACATATTGCGTATTTCTATTTTAAATGTAATAGAACTTGTTAATGTATTTGTTAGCGTGTTTAAGTTATATTCTTAGACATGTATAAAATTGAGAAAGGAAATGGGGAATGTGTCAAAGCTACAACAACCCGACCATAGAGCAGACAACAGCCGAAGGCCACCAACGGATCTTCAATGTAGCGAGAATTCCCACACCCGTAGGTGTCCTCTAGCTGGCCCCTAAAAATATGTATACTAGTACAGTGATAATGAACGTCATACTAAACTCCGAATTATACACAAGAAACTAAAATGAAAAAAAAATATACAAGACTAACAAAGGCCAGAGGCTCCTGACTTGGGACAGGCGCAAAATTGCGGCGGGGTTAAACATGTTAATGAGATCTCAACCGTCCCCTTATACCTCTAGCCAATGTAGAA
Source organism: Mytilus galloprovincialis (assembly GCF_965363235.1). Classification (NCBI taxonomy): domain Eukaryota; kingdom Metazoa; phylum Mollusca; class Bivalvia; order Mytilida; family Mytilidae; genus Mytilus; species Mytilus galloprovincialis. Next base: position 5,133,710 of record NC_134844.1, read on the forward strand.
AAGTAAACGCATAACAATACGCACATTAAAATTCAGTTCAAGAGAAGTCCGAGTCCGATGTCAAAAGATGTAACAAAACAAAATAAATAAAATGACAATAATACATAAATAACAACAGACTACTAGCAGTTAACTGACATGCCAGCTCCAGACCTCAATTAAACTGATTGAAAGATTATGTCTTCATCATATGAATATCAGGCACAATCCCTCCCGTTAGGGGTTAAGTATCATACTATCATAAAATATATGAAAAGAACATAACCCGTGTCATGCCAACAACTGTTTTTTTTTTAAATGTGTTTAGTTCCGATGCAAAGACCCTATAAGTGAATCAATATTAAAGCCAAAATATGTAATCTTTAATGACCTGACAACAGTATCGTAACTATATCCCTTCTTAATAAGTCTGTTTAAAGGTTTTGTAAGCTTTTGAGGTGAATACTGACATTTTTGTGCTTTGTAAAGAATATTACCATAAAAGGTTAGATGTGAAATACCTGAACGTATAAGATGTCTGCATGTTGAGTTATATTTACGAATTATTTCCTTATACCGGGGATAACATTTAGTAAATGTTTTGACCAGTTTGTGATATCGAAAACCCTGGTGTAATAATTTTTCAGTAATACATAAATTTCTCTCGCTAAAATAATATATTTGGGTAAAACTGTTTAATTGTGTAGATATCAAGATTATTATAGTTTGATTAGATTGATATGTTTCATTTAACATCGTGACCCCTACTGATGAAGGATATTTTACAGAGCGACCAGAGAATGTTGAGATATATATATTTCGTCTAAACATCAGCCCAATAATGGTAGATCTGAAAATTTGGATTCGAAATCATGCTGCTGAGATATGGTGTCACCAAATCGCTTTTTTCTATGCCCGACGCGCTAGATCACTCGACCACCTAGGCTCTTAAACATTGGGATGGTGATAACTTCGGGTACTATCAGTCCACCAGCGGAGGCATCGTCCCAGTGGTAGAAATAACCTTAAAGGTTTCAATGTTTCTGCGTTTGAGCATTTCGACAATCAATGTCACTTCAGTGATGATCGAGGATATAATATTTTAAAATCCAAAGCTTATTACAAGGATAAAATGCTATAAACCAAAAGGACAAAAAAGGAAAGTCAAAGCCGGGCAAGAAATCAGAGTTTTGCATGAGGGAACACATTCCTTAATTCAAAAGAAAATCACAAATTTTATAACTGCAGATTTTAATAACTTAAAAAATCCGTATTAAATGCCATTATCGATGTACCGGCTACTGGGATGGTAATACCCTCGGAAACTGACAGTTTATCAGCTGAGGCATTATTATAATACCGGTGGTAGTAATGAAATAAACGGTATATACCTTTTTTATCGATTTTTTTTATATTAATGATTATCTGGATGTTCCACAGTATCAAATTTTACTTTAAAATCAATAAAACAAGCATACAGTTACTTCCCTTGCAATTAATTTATTTATGTTTTTAGACATATGGTATGTTGTTCCTAACCTACTTCAAGAGCCCGCTTGGGAAATCAGTCAATATATATCTTTTATAGAAATAGTTGAAAAGTTGAGTATTTAAATCAACTTTTAATAATTATACAATACATCAGGTGCAGACAACATGCCTTTCCATGTTTTAAATTGATAATTGCCTAAAATATTTCCTGATTAGTCACTTTATTGTATAATATATGTAACAATGTATCTTTTTTCTATAACTCCAAATATGTCATTTTGATTTGTTAGTATCAGATAAGGAATTTAAATTTTCGGAGGATTTGCCCATGTGGTATAATCAATAGATGTCTCTAGGGCAGCCCGACCTTCTTCTGTTTGTCCCTGTAATTTATTAACAAGGTCCCAATAACATTGACTTAGGGACTCTGTAGGAACGTCATGTTAAAAACCTATATCTGCCGCAATGTATCTTACGCATTTGCAACGTTTTTGTAACTGCAAATAAAACAACTTTTCCCTCACTAAAAATAAATAAAAATAGCTTGAAAAACTAAGGTATCTGCGCTTTTAATGTCAGTAATAATCTTATATTTAACATGCTATATAAGCTTGCAGCAAAACGTTGAACTTTGATAAGAATTGTCGTCATCGTCAAATTTCAGCTATCGAGACAGACACATACATACCCTTTCCGTTCGTCGCGCTATTTATAGAAAGGTAAACAAATGGTAAACAGACGACGAGAAATCACACACAAGTGCAGAAATGCACCAGGAATCCAAATTTGTAAGTATCTCGTGTAAAAGCGTAGAAGAAGGTAGGAAATTATTGATAAGAACCACATTTTTCTATGTTTTTTGTAAAAAATAAATGTTATTTCAAAAAATAACCGGGGGATCCATACTTTTCCAAAATCTAAAATTCTTTCTGCGTAAAATCATGTCGGATATGTGTTGATCTGTTCTACCTGTGAAGGCGCGATCCTGGCAAAGAGTATGTTTCGTCAAAGAAAATGAGAATAAAGATAGTCGTGAACGTTCACCACGTTACACAGAAGTTCATGAAATGTTTTCTCCGTAGATTCAGGTTTAGCATTAGTCCAAATAATTATGACGTCTGGCAAGGCTATTTTAAATTTTTTTCTTGGACACCTTCTAGAGGGGGGAGGGGGGAACTTCGACACCCAATTTTGACCAGAAAGTTTTAGATACGATTCCGTTTGAGGTGAGCAAATATTTATTTTGTTTGGAAATAATTTCCCACAATTACCAAAGAAACGTCACTTCCGGTTTTCCCACCTCAAACGGAATCATATCTTATTTAATCCTTTCTTTCTACCTAACGCTATGTAAAAAATTAAAATCAATGCTTTCTGGAATCTGGAATAAGACTACATATGATCATGCTATTCGGATGTTTTTTGAGGTCACATAAACTTTCAGTTCACCAAATTGTTATGGCAGGAGTATAATTTTCCCAATACAACTAGTTTGCTGTCCTAAACACCAATGACATAATTGACACTAGACTTTATGCATACACCAATCATTTCTTCAATCAATCTTTAATTTATCATAACAGTTACATTGTAGTTTATAAAATGACACACCCTTTTTTGTTTGACCAATTCATTAGGCCAAACACATAAAATCAACATAAGCACACACACCTAGTGTTTGTGAAAGCTAGGCATATATTTCACCATGATTGCAATTTGTAGTGAGCTGTTATTTTACTTTCAGATAACAAAATTGAAGAGGTAAATCAAAAGAAGCTTAATTCTACAAGGTAAATATTATTGTTAAATGCGTGAATTATTTGTGGTATTTTAACATTTAAAGAAAGAAGGTCTTATAAAAGATTGACAACTGCTACAACCAAGAAATTTATCTTTGAAAGTGAAAGGCCAGAATTCAACAATATTTGTAGGAGTGAAATAATCCTTAAGAAAAGTTTTAACAAATTAGTTCAATGAGTTGAATCTAAGTGAAAAGAATGAACCTATTTTCTACTCTTTGAAGTAAATGTTTAGTGCAGTTACATGTCTTTTATCCAATGAATGTAGTACAATGAAAAAAAATGCAATTAATTGTCATATAGTAAAATATGTACTGTACATGTAGTGGAAAATCCTCTTCTTCTTGATTTTAGAAATATGTATCCACAACTACAAGCACTTGGCAGTGGAGGATCCAGAAATTTTCATAAGTGGGGGCCCGTTGACTGCCTGAAAGGGGCCCTCTCCGGTCATGCTTCAGTGATTCCCTATATAAGTGTTGTGCCACGATTATTTGCAATATTCTTTTAATAATAACATTCATTCATTCGTATTTCCCGGCGTATATTTTCCGCGAAACTAGGTCATACATGTTTTCACTTTCTGTACACTTGCTTGTTATGTGGAATGATTTTCTATAGTTACAACATAATTAACTTATTCAGAAGTTATTAATGCATCCTATTTAATCCATATTTATCCTTTTATAATGTTAGAATTATCCCAAATCGAACTTGTCAAATTTATGGCCATTTTGGTTACTTTCATATTGTGTACACACGTAATATTTTTAGGTGTATTGATTAACTTGATCTTTTAAACGTTTGGAGAAAAGTATAGTCAGTTTCAAATTAGATCCCAGACGGAACAGCTGATTTTTAGTAAGTGACCTAGATTTTAATATTCGTTTAGCATACACTGCAATTCTATTTATATATATTGTAATTGATTCATAACTATTATTTATGATATTAGCTTTTAATAAAGCTGCTTTTATTTAATTCAAACAAATCCTATTCTTGATTATTCAAAGTTTGGACTTCAAAACATTACAAATATCTGCCAACCATTTACAATACAGGTTGGCACTTCAATTGGTGGCAGCGGTAAAAAGAACATTTAAAAAAATAAGGAAAAGAATGGAAAAAAGTGGAAAAAAGTAATACATAAAACAAAAAACAACAACATACAAATCAGCTTATATTGAAACTCAAACTGTGGTTCACATATGATATTATTGAGCACCAAAAGTTATTGAAACTCAAGGTGTATTTTTCCATAAATAAATTATTGAGCACCAAGAGTTATTGAAACTCAAGGTGTATTTTTCCATAAATAAATTATTGAACACCAAGAGTTATTGAAACTCAAGGTGTATTTTGTCCATATAAATTATTGAGCACCAAGAGTTATTGCAATTCAAGGTGTATTTTTTCCATATAAATTATTGAACACCAAGAGTTATTGAAATTCAAGGTGTATTTTCCATCAATAAATTATTGAACACAAAGAGTTATTGAAATTCAAGGTGTATTTTCCATAAATAAATTATTGAACACTAAGAGTTATTGAAATTCAAGGTGTATTTTTTACATATAAATTATTGAGCACCAAGAGTTATTGAAATTCAAGGTGTATTTTTCCATAAATGAAGTATTGAGCACCAAGAGTTATTGATATTCAAGGTGTATTTTCCATAAATAAATTATGGAGCACCAAGAGTTATTGAAATTCAAGGTGTATTTTTCAATAAATAAATTATTGAACACCAATAGTTATTGAAATTCAAGGTTTATTTTCCATAAATAAATTATTGAACACCAAGACTCATTGAAATTCAAGGTTTATTTAGCATATATAAATTATTGAGCACCAAGAGTTATTGAAATTCAAGGTGTATTTTTTCCAAATCAATTATTGAACACCAAGAGTTATTGAAATTCAAGGTGTATTTTCCATAAATAAATTATTGAACACCAAGAGTTATTGAAATTCAAGGTGTATTTTCTATAAATAAATCATTGAACACCAAGAGTTATTGAAACTCAAGGTGAAGTTTTCCATATAAAATAATTGAGCACTTAGAGTTATTGAAACTCAAGGTGTATTTTTCCTTAAAATATTTTAATAACATAAGGGTAACTGAAATTAAGTATTAATTCAGTCTGGTATATTAAATATGAATTTAAGACATAGACAACTACCGCCTCCTATGTTTTTAAATAATGGAGGGGGAGGGTCCCCAAGAACTCCCTTATGTAGTGTTAATTCCAATTTTTCGAATTTAACAAGAGAAAATGAGACACAAATTGTTTCGAATAGTGCACCAGGGGCTAGTGATATTATTTCTGGTACTTACCGTTCAATTACAAGTGTTTATAACTTTAATAGTTCAATGGCTGGTCCCAGCATTTCAAACTTTAATACTATAAGTTCACCTAGTACTAGGTTAAACAGTCAGTCATATCCTGCTTGGGGGTTACATACAAATATTAGTACTAATAGTATAAATGTAAGTTCTTATTCAAATCCAATGAATAGTAATGCTAATTTGACCCAACCAATGACAGCAAATCAGACTATTACCATGACATACCTATCACGGCCCAGAACATCTTCTCTGAGTGACAGCAATCTGAACAAATCAACATATCATGTGAATCATCAACCAGATGAGGTGATGGAACTTAGACGAAGGATACAAGAACTTTAAAGAGAGAAAGAGTTTAATACAAGGCAAACAATGACTACTGAAACCATGGTAACGGTGAACAACAACCATATAGATGGAATCAACAAAATTCCACATACTACCCTGACACAAGATTTAGTGAGATAGCCTATCCAATGCGAAATCGAACAGAATCATTTGCAAGTCAAGATTCCTATAAGTCAAGACTTCCAGTTTTTAATGGTAAAGGAGACCGGAAAACTTTTATGATACAGTTCCAGATAATTGCAGAACGTAATAACTGGAGTCCACGACAGCAAACAGAAGAAATCCTTCTAGTCCTTAAAGATGAGGCCCTTACTTTTGCCACAGAGTTAGCTCCAGAAGTTCGCACTTCCTTTATGCTGTTTAACTCAGAAATGGAAAGACGTTTTGGAAACAACAATTTTCCAGAGACCTACAGACGTGAATTACAGACCATCAAGAAACAATATAAAGAAAGCATCCATGAATATGCTGCTAGGATAGAAGGCATGTTTAGAAAGGCTTACCCTGGAATGGACAAACAGCTGTTCAATAATATCAGTATTGAATATATGTTGTCTGGATTACCTGATCAGAGTCTGGCATATGATGTGCTGACCAAGCGACCAAAAACCATGGAAGAAACGATACACCTGGTGACTTGGCATCTAACATATAAGAATGGCATGAAAGGCAAAACTCAGATCCGTCAAGTGGAGACAATGGAAGAAGAAGAAGAATATGACTATAAAGACCTCAACTGCAGAAAAGCAGGTCCCCAGAGATTCGTAACTGAGGAGAGACTGAATCAGTTTGGTAGGGACATGAAAGAGTCTATGACCAGAGATATAACAAAGACAGTTAGAGAAATAGTGGAGGAAAAGTTGATTAATCAAACCACAGAGAAGAGAGCACTTAGGGAAAAACAACAGAAACCCAACTCCAAATGATATTCATGCAACCAAGCAGAGCATTACAGCAGGGACTGCCCAAATAAGAAAAATGGTAAACAACAGTATAAGAATAGCACTGAAGAGAATTCTTTAAACAAGTAGAGGCTGGGACTGTCGGCCAAGTGTCAGCCTTAGAGATGAGAAACGAAGATGCTGAGTCAGCAGATTTGAATATTGATATACTTTTCAAAGAATCCAAGATGCAGAAGGGAAATAAAGAACAAGAAAAGGGTTTAAGTCCTTTGTCACCTGTGCGAGAAACAAAGATTGTAGAGGTAATGTCTGAGTTGACGTCAGAACAAAGTACCTCGACAGCTGTAATGACTCCTATGATTAAAAAACGGAGAAGATGGACAGTAGACGGCAATCTAGTTGTGTTATCCAGATAGACAGAGTGAGGACAGCAACAATTAAAGTTCCCATAAGTATTAATGGGCAGGTGACCAAAGCTGTTTTTGATACTGGAGCGGAAGTGACGGTTCTTAATAGCAATAAAATTGAGAATGGAAATGGGGAATGTGCCAAAGAGACAACAACCCGACCATAGAAAAAAACAACAGCAGAAGGTCACCGACAGGTCTTCAATGTAGCGATAAATTCCCTCACCTGGAGGCGTCCTTCAACTGGCCCCTAAACAAATATATACTAGTTCAGTGATAATGAACGCCATACTAATTTCCAAATTGTACATAAGAAACTAAAATTAAAATAATACAAAACTAACAAAGGCCAGAGGCTCCTGACTTGGGACAGGCACAAAAATGCGGCGGGGTTAAACATGTTTGTGAGATCTCAACCCTCCCCCTATACCTCTAGCCAATGTAGAAAAGTAAACGCATAACAATACGCACATTTAAATTCTGTTCAAGAGAAGTCCGAGTCTGATGTCAGAAGATGTAACCAATGAAAATAAACAAAATGACAATAACCAATAAATAACAAGAGACTACTAGCAGTTAACTAACATGCCAGCTCCAGACTTCAATTAAACTGACTGAAAGATTATGATTTCATCATATGAACATCAGACACAATCCTTCCCGTTATGGGTTTAGTATTATACCATCATAACATATATGAGAAGAACATAACCCGTGTCATGCCAACCACTGTTTTTTTTTTGTTTTTTTTTTAAATGTGTTTAGTTCCGATGCAAAGACCCTATAAGTGAATCAATATTAACGCCAAAATATGCAATCTTTAATGACCTGACAACAGTATAAGTCTATTCAAAGGTTTTGTTAGTTTTTGAGGTGAATACTGACACCTTTGTGCTTTATAAAAAATATTTCCATAAAAAATTGGATGTGAAATACCTGAACGTATAAGAAGTCTGCATGTTTAGCTATATTTACTAATGATGTCCGTATACCGATGATAAAATTTAGTAAATGTTTTGACTAGTTTGTGATATCGAAAACCCTGGTGTAATAATTTTTCAGTAATACATAAATTTATCTCGTTAAAATCTAAAACATTGTTACATACACGAGCGAATCGTACAAGTTGAGATATATAAACACCGTAAGATGGTGACAAGGGAACGTCACCATCTAAAAATGGATAATTAACGATAGGAAATGTAAAATCATCTCTTTTATCATAAATTTTAGTATTCAGCTTTCCGTTAGTGATATAGATATCAAGATCGAGGAAAGGGCAGTGGTCATTGTTAGCAGTCTGTATTTTGGGATTCCTGAGGAAAAGAGACCAATATTAAAGAAAGCGACCAGAAATTTAGTAGTAGCTGAGGCAGGGAAAAGTATGGAGACCCATGGAATAGCTATGATGAATGTTAAACTTGGGAACCATGAATTTTCTTGGGACATGTATATTGCCCCTATTGGTGATAGTATTCTTCTGGGATGTGATATTGTAGATGAACTTGACATTACAATAAACTCTAAGAAGGGAATACAGGTGGACGGCAAGTGGATAGAGTGTTACACTGAGAGGAAGGTGGATGACATGGTAGCAAGAGTGGTTTTAACTGAAAATGTAACCGTTCCAGCCAATTCTGAGATGATATTAATTGTCGGGAGTTATAATAGTGATACTATAGATACCAGATATACCATGCTACAACCAGTGATTGAAGATAATCGGAAAATTATGTTTGCACAAATCCTTGTTGACCCTTTTGAAAAAGTCATTCCCTTTAGACTGGTGAATATGGAGGACCACCCTGTACAGTTAAAAAGAAATTACTTAATAGGTGAATTACATCCAGTTACGAATATTACACAATTTGATGATACCCAAAACAGTACAAAACCTTTGGATGATAATACCAAGAATATCTGCAAGTTGCACAATTTGAAGATGAGTATAAATTTTACAGATGAACCAGTACGTATTTCTGATGAATGGAATAGTACCATTCGGAACTGTAAAGCAGAAAATTCCTGGGAGATGAATGATAAATGCAGAAATGAGGCCGAAATTCCTGCATTACCAGATCATCTTAAGGATTTATTTGAAAGAAGTAGCAAAAACATAGCAAATGAAGAGACCAAACGAAAGCTTGCAGATATGCTCCTTAAGAACAGCAAGGCATTTGCTGGTTCTAAAACTGATGTTGGAACATGTTCCTTTATAAAACATAGAATAGATACAGCTGGTGCAGCACCAGTAAGACAGCCACTTAGAAGGACACCAATAGGATTTGAGAATGAAGAATTGGAAAACTTACAAGATCAACTTAAGAGGCATAGATATGTGCCTTGATTGTTTGGCGTCAGCGTCCATATTTTCATGTTTCGATCTTCAAAGTGGTTATTGGCAGTTGATGGTAGAAGAATCAGATCAACCAAAAACAGCATTTATTACCAAGTATGGTCTGTATGAGTATACAAAGATGCCTTTTGAACTCTGCAATGCCCGTAGCACTTTCCAGAGATGTATGGAGTTGATATTTAGAGGACTTTAATGGCAAACACTCCTGATATATCTCGATGATATTATAATTTTTAGTTCTGATGAAGAAGAACATCGTAAAAGACTAGATGAAGTTTTTTCAAGACTTATAAATGCAAGAAATACTATACCTAGGGCATGTTGTAGGTAAAGAGGAAATTAAGCCAAATCAAAAGATAGTACAGTCTGTAGATAGCTGGAAAGTCCCATCAATAGCAAAAGAAATACAACAATTCCTTGTTCTATGTAATCATTACAGGCAGTATATATACAAATTTAGTGACATTGCAGCTCCACTCAGTCAGCTGCACCAATGGACACATTTGAATGGACACAGCCCTGTCAAGAATCTTTTCAAAAATTAAAAATCGCACTGACAACATCACCAATATTGGCATACCCACAATCAGAAGGAATGTTTATATTGGACACAGATGCATCTAATATAGGTATTTGCGCTGTGCTGTCTCAAATCCAAGAAAACAAAGAAAAGGTTATATCGTATGCATCAAAGAAACTAGACAGGGTACAACAGAGGTATAGTGTCACAAGACGAGAATTACTTGCAGTTGTCACATTCATACAGCAATTTCTACACTATTTACTTGGCAGAAAATTTTTGCTGAGAACAGACCATGGATCATTACGATGGATATTTGCATTTAAAGACCCTCATGGACAGTTAGCACGATGGATTGCAAGTCTTAGTCAATACAACTTTGACATTCAACACCGTCCAGGAACAAAACATTCTAATGCTGATGCAATGTCTAGAAATTCTAATGAAAATGATCTTTGTATACATTTGAAAGAGGGAAATCTTGATTCCAGTTGCGCTGAATGCATTGAATGGAAACAAGAATGGTCAGAATTTAGAAAAAAGGTTGATAATGTAAAGAATTTAACTGATAAACCTACGATAAGGACTGTAACACAGTCAAGTGATGGTAATTGTTCCAGTTGGTTAACTAAATACATAGAAAAAGAGATGAGTACATTCCAGAAAGAAGACCCAGATTACAGCTTTTTACATAAATCGATGGATGCAGAAGAAACACCAGATAGAGATTAATGTGCCAGTTTCAGCCCAGCAGTAAGACATTATTGGCTGAATTGGAGTAATCTTGTCCGTATTGGTGGAGTAATATACCAAAAATGGAGAAAAGTTAAAAGTGAACTAGATCATTTACAACTTCTGGTGCCAGCTGTTATAAAGAAAGAAATAATAATCAGCTGTCACGATACTGCATATTCTGGTCATTTTTGTATTAAGAAATCAGTCCAGAAAATGAAAAATTATTTTACATGGTATCAAATGACAAAAGACGTCAGAGTACACATAGAAAATTGTGTAATTTGTACTAAAAGTAAAAGTAGAAAATCAAAAGCTTGGTTGGTTGATTATAGAGTGGGTTACCCTTTAGACAGAGTTATTATTGATGTAATTAGACCCTTACCACAAACACCGAGAAGAAATAAATATTTATTGGTAATAGGAGATAATTTCACCCGATGGATGGAAGTTTATCCATTGCCACACCAAAAAGCTGATATTGTGGCACATAACTTGTAATGGAATTTATAACAAGATTTGGAATACCACAAGAACTGCACAGTGACCAAGGCAGTAATTTCCAGAGTGAATTGTTTAAGGCTGTCTGTAGCATTTTAGAAATCACAAAGACCCGGACAACACCTTACCATCCTGCCTCAAATGGACTTATTGAGAGGTTTAATCGAACACTAGCAGGGATGATAAAAAGTTTCAACAACAAGAATGGTACAGACTAGGATGTAAACATCATTCTACTATTGGCAGCGTATCGTAGTACACCACATCCTGCTACAGGCTTCTCACCTAATTGTCTAATGCTAGGTCGAGAAATCAGTATTCCTATCAAACTGATATATCCACTACAGACAATAAATATAGAGGGCAATCTGAATATACTCAACATCTTCAAGATAAATTACAAGACGTGTATCAGATTGCCAGGAAACATCTTACGACAAATGCTGAAAGACTTAAAAAGAATCATGACACTAGACTAACAAAATATAAATATAAGAAAGGGGATCTTGTATAGAAATTTGACAAAACTATAAGACAAAAACTTAAATCCCCATGGCTTGGTCCCTATTTAGTTTCAAAAGTTTTGAGCACAGTGGTCTATGAAATCTGTTTTAAAACTAGAACCGAAGTTGTTCATATTGATAAATTAATACTGTACGTAGGTGAAATACCAGACTGGGTTAATAGAAAACTCAACCAATTAGAATAAATGTTATGTTAAGTGTAAACCTAAATATTGTATACATGTATTTATTTCATGTATTTATTCCTGTTTTAAAAAATAATATTTTATACTTGTTGGTTTTATAAAGTATTAAGTATTGATTAATTTTATTCTTACAGAATTATGGTACTGTTGCAATGTTCCAAGTGTCCTTTCCGAGGAAATACAAAAAATACCATCCAACATTTTATTATAAAACATACTTCAGATGACAGAGTTCCATTTTTATGCAAAACATGTAATTTCAAGACCATTTCAAATACTAAATGGCAAAGACACATAAAAGATCCTAAAAAACCTCATGTTAATAAAGAACACATTTGTATAAAAAGTAGTAATCCTTATGTGGTGATAGTAAGTGAGGACATTAAAGAAATTGATGAATCAACATGCATGAAGAATCAAATATTCATACAAGAAGAATCAAATATTCATACAAGAAGAATCAAATATTCATACAAGAAGAAGAGATCGAAATTGTAGAAATAAAGATTGATCCAAAAGATGAACAAATTGTAGAATTAGTAAATAAATTAAGGTGGATAAGGATGTTTTGTTAAAAAAAAATCCTCCAATAGATTTCTACAATATTTATCATTTTGCAAGATTAGGGTGTCCTCAGCAAAATATGAAAGTATTATGACCACTTTCTTGGTAAATAACCCACCATGAGTTATCCCCCCTAATGATGATTTCCTCAATTTCCCAAAAAAACACTAATTTCATGTTATTTGTTTTATTTTTTACAGTTAAAACATTTTTTTTCTACATAATTATAAAAAATACATTTGTTTCATATAATAATAATTGGATGTGTGCTTTACTTTCAGTTACAATCTGTGAACGGGGTAAAAATAACACATTTTGATGAAAATTGGCACTTCTGTGGGAGTTTGTTCTATCAGTCATTCTAAATAAACAAACTTTATCATGGACCTGCCAAAAAAAAAGAAGATGCCCTTTGGGTATCAGTCTGTCCGTAAGTCAATCTGTTCAGATCAGGTTCTGGTTGTAACATTTTTGTCTTTTTATGTAGGCTATTGATATATATGGTATAAGGGTAGCTCAGCTCCAAAGGATGTGTTACTACCATGATAAGTGACTTTTGACCTTGAACTTTGACCTCAAGGTCAATTTAATGATTCTTTTTTTTCTAGAACTGTAACTTTTGTCTTTTGATGTAGGCTTAACTGCTGCTTTTGATATTTTGTATGAATGTAAATCAATTCATGAAGATGTGTCATGCACCATAGTGACCATAGTATTGTTGACCTTGAACAAAGACTTCAAGGTGAAAATGATTTCCATATAAACAAATTTTTGTTTGCAGGTCTTAAAGTGACAAAAACTTTGCACACATGATAATGCTATGATTATCCCATACTTGTAAAATTCAAAGTATTGATAACAGGATGAAGGTATTGGACAGACCCAAAAAGTAACTACACGTTTCAACTTATCACTGTCAGGGTGTTGTATTGGCCAATTACGAATAATGAAGTCATTAATTCTGCCAAGTATTTTCTGAAAGAAAAAATATTCGACCTAAAATGTTACAAGTACCAGCAATTAGGAAGTAGTTTTCAGACAGACCAAAAAGTGATAACATTACAACAGACAACTCATGATTATTGGTTCTTACTTCTATAGATTGAATGTAATAAACAATTAATTTCTCCAAAGGCAACAATGGTTGCCTTTTTTCAAGATACAGAATCAATCCTCCCTATATATTGCTCCTTATTCTAAATAGGGACTATGTTGCGAATACTTAGATGCTTTTCCTTTTGGGGCCCTAACCAAACGCTGAAAAGATACAGTGCAAATGAAGCATCTGATTTACACTAATCAGAGATCAGTAAAGGGCCCAGGATATGTTAACTGGTTCTTAGTTAGAAGTATAAACTGAACAAACACAGGTTTGGGACAAAGAACCACAGTTTAATATTTTCTTTGCATATCAATAAAGCAATACATGTAAACATAATTACAAACAAAGCAAATTCCAGTTGAAAATCTGTGGTACTCCTAACACAAAGTACATAATAACTGTGAGTTCTAATAATAAAAAAATAACATGCACTCATATGGACCTGATTAGCCATAATCTCAATTCTGAATACCATGTTATGTTCATAAAATGGTTGTGCCAATACAATCTGGTAACCTATAGATGTAATACCACCATTGATTTTCCTAAACAGTCCTTGTTTAATTTGCACTTTTCAAAGAATTGTACAGAATTTTTTTTTTTTCAAATAAAATATACTTTCTTTGACACATTTTGTGTGTTAATGTGCCTGTTCTAACTCAGGAGCCTGTAATTCAGTGGTTGACGTTTGTTTATGTGTTACATGTACATATTGGTTTCTCAATCATTTTGTGTACATAAACTAGACTGTTAGTTTTCCCCATTGAAATGTTTTACATTGACATTTCGGGGCCTTTTTATAGCTGACTTTGTGGTATGGGATTTGCTCATTGTTGAAAGCAGTACAGTGACATATAGTTGTTAATTTTGTGTGTCATTTTGTTCTCTTGTGGAAAGTTGTGTCATTAGCAATAATACCCCATCTTTTTTTCCCATATTTAGCATGAGTAAGGTCCAGCACTAGTACTATAGAAAAAGATGAAACTGTACATTATACATTGCATGTAAGAAACTAACCATCACTGGATATTAACCAATAAAATTTTCCTACGCAACTGGATGTAACTTTCTATGATTTTGTGGTACATGTGTATTACATCAATAACAAGTTATTCCTCAGTACATGTAAAATATTTAGTAAAACATGTGACTGTTTTGGCATTAAAGCCATGCTCTAACAAAATAGATTTGAGGCCATTTTCACTGTCTCTGTTAAATGCTAACTGTAGATGTTTCAGACAAAGTCCACTGTGTGCTAATCTTCTAGCTGTTAGCTTGGTGATGCGCGAGTCCCTTATCAAGGGAATGTAAGAATCTGTTAGCAAAGCTGAATTGAATGGAAAAACATCCTTTTTTGAATATTCAAAGTGCGCAAGAAGTTGAAATAGACTTGTGACATCAGCACATGCATTGTGAGCATCATATTCTACACCAAGTAATTTTGTGACCAATGTTTGTTGCTTATGATTTCCTATGTCTTTGGTTTTGAATTTCCTTCTTGCCAATTTTATTGTATCAATGCACCCATAAATATGTAACATAAATTCTGAAAGAAGACTGTGGTGACGTAGTATGTTCATCAATATGGGAATGTCAAACGAAGCAATGTTGTGACCGAAAAGAATTGGTTTCTTCTTTTTGCTGATAAACTCAATAAATTCCAGGAGTACAATCTGAATATCTCTGCTTTTAACTGGTTTACCATGATGGTACATCTGATCACAAGAAAAATCAAAAGTCAATCCTGTTATTTCTGATGATTTGGGTGAAATAACCTCCCTAGGTGATACATACTCATTAAAAACAGAGGTTCCATCAAAAGCAGCCAGCTGAGTTATATCAGACTTCCTTGATAATCCTGGAACAAAAATAAACAAATATTGCATTAATAATTAAAAGTGTATCTATCCCGAAATGTGAGATGACTTGTTCCATATATCAAGTTTGGTTAAATTCTGCTTTAAATACTGTTTTTGTCATGTTAATTTTTTTAATTTAAGCGGCAGCAAGTTTTAAATGGTGGACTCTTTTAAAAACTTATGGCTTCTTGAAAAGCGCATCCAAATTTATGGAAGTCAAATTTCTTGATTACAAGAAAAATTGTTTCAATTTCAGCAGGTTCTAATTTTAGCAGTCCACCCTATTTTCACATGAACATTATATTGCGATTTCATTTTCATCTAACTTATTTGTCAAGTTCCTCATGAATAAAGGTAAATTTAAATCAAAGCCTATAGTGTATGCTGTTAAACTGTAATCCATGTCAATCTTAAGGGACTTAACTCCCAACAAACATCAGTAATATATCACTTTATTCCAAGATAATCATTGAAGCATTCCCAATACAATGGAGGTTTACTTCGCTTTATGTTATGTCACTTTCATCTATTTCACTGAATTACAATTACATTGTAAGCTTATTTCACTCACTAACAATAGCAATGTAAGTTTTAACTTTATTCCAAGCATCAATATTTGATTAAAGAATCACTAATAAAGTCATGAAAGTAGGCAAATCATGTATCTTGTGTGCCATTATTTTAGCCTGATATCTGTGATTCAATTTGTTTGTTTACATTTACCTGTTGTTTCTAAATCAAAAACTACTACTGATTCTTCTCCTCCAAACTTCATCTTCGATGGAATAGTTTCTGTGTCAATATGTTCTTGCACTTCTATTTCTCCTCCATAGGTGTCTCCCTCTTTTACTGATTCTCGCTGATTATCTTTCAATTTCTTGGACTAGAAACAATATAAAAAAATTTAAGAACAATTATGGAAGAAGTGATTCAGATCTATGCAAATGCACAGTGGGATCTTTAGAATAGTTGCTATTTTATGTTGAAACATTTAATGTCTCCTTCCAATCAAAATTAAGAGCCAGAGAATTCTCCATCGGTGGGTTTTCAACTAAAATGTGAATAAACTTTAAGACTTGTGGCTAAGTTTGATCAAATTTGGCCCAGTAGTTTCAGAGGAGAAGATTTTTGTAGAAGGTTACAAAAATTTACAAAAAATTGGTAAAAAACGACTATAAAGGTCAATAACTCCTTAAGGGGTCAACTGACCATTTTGGTCATGCTAACTTTTTTGTAGATCATACTTTGCTGAATATTATGATGTTTACAGTTTATCTCTATCTATAATAATATTCAAAATAATAACCAAAAACTGCAAAATTTTCTTAAAATTACCAATTTAGTGGCAGCAACCCAACAACAGGTTCTCCAATTCATCTGAAAAATTCAGGGCAGATAGATGTTGACCTGATAAACAATGTGCCCACACCAGATTTGCTCTAGATGCTTTGGTTTCAGAGATATAAGCCAAAATCTACATTTTACCCCTATGTTCTATTATTAGTAATGGCGGCCATCTTGGTTGGTTGGCAGGGTCACCAGACACATTTTTTAACAAGATACCCCAATGATGATTGTGGCAAAGTTTGGTTAAATTTGACCCAGTAGTTTCAGAGGAGAAGATTTTTGTAAAAGTTAACAGACGACAACAGACGAATGACGCAAAGTGAAAAGAAAGGCTCACTAGGCCCTTCAGACCAGTCAAGCTAAAAAAGGCCTACCTTTATTGTGAGTCTTTTTCTTTTGAAATAAGTAGTTGACTGTGTTTTCCTTATCAGTTTACGCCTTCGATCCTTTCGAATTCCATGAAGTATGGTCAAATGTCCAGGAGAGAGTAGAGACTTCTTATTCACCTGAAAAGAATGAAGACATTTGCATGTAATGTATTTTGAATGATTCATTTACTTTAAAGATATAAAATTTAGAATGTAGAAAAAAAAGCACAGATCTGAAGAAAAAAAAATATCTCAAAAAAAATATAATTATAGAATAACTACACATCAATTCACCAATGTATACATGTAGTGTGTGAGTTAATTATCAGTGTTGTTTGGTCATGAATTAAATATTTTTCTCTATTGAATTTTTGTATTAGTTACTCTTTTTATAACAATGGCAAATGGCATTTTCTTCTGAAAATAAGGTAGAAAATGTAAGGAACTATATCTTTCACAATTTGTTTTGAT